>NW_026126187.1:0-168431 GCF_943737965.1 Phodopus roborovskii | reverse complement strand
TTACTATGTTTATCTTACCTACCCAAGAGCATGGGAGATCTTTCCATTTTCTGGTATCTTCTTTAATTTCTTTCTTTAGAGCCACAGAGTTCTATTATATAGGTACTTCAATTGTTTGGTAAGCCTTACCCCAAGATACTTTATGTTGTTTGTGGCTACTGTTAAGGGTGATTTTTCTCTGATGTCTTTCTCAGCTCCTTAATCATCTGAATAAAGTAGGGCTACTGATTTTTTTTTTTTTTTTGAGTTGAGAGGAATAGCCTTAAGCTTCTCTCCAGTTATAGTGTTGGCTGTAGGTTTGTTGTATATTGCTCTTATTATGTTTAGGTATGTTCCTGTTATCTCTGATCTCTCCAAGACCTTTATCATGAAAGGGTGTTAAATTTTGTCGAAGGCTTTTTCAACATCTAGGGAGATGATCATATGGTTTTTATTTGTCAGTTTGTTTATATGGTGGGTCACGTTGATAGATTTTTGCATGTTAAATCATCCCTGCAATTCAGGAATGAAGCCTACTTGGTCATGGTGGATGATTTCTATGAAGTATTCTTGGATTCGTTTTGCCAGTATTTTATTGAGTATTTTTACATTGATGTTCATGAGGGATATTGGTATGCTGATGGGAGATGCCATTATGTATATATGTTACTCATACTGGTTAATGAATAAAGCACTGTTGGCCAATAGGAAAGCAAGAGAGGAGGGACTAGGAGACAAGGAGGAAAGAGGAAGTAGGAAGGAGGAGTCAACATTTAGAGTCTGGTGAGAACAGAACCGCCATTCCTCTGCTCTCATTAAGACCACGTGGAAATACATAGAAATGGGTTAATACTTAAGACAGAGCTAGCCGATAAGAAACAAGTAACTGGCCAATAGCATAATATCAAATACAGAGTCTCTGTGCGTTACGTGGGGCTTTCTCGGTGGCGGGACAAGACCAGCAGTGGGCAGAAAAATCTTACTCCTTGCAGTATGTAGTTTTCTTTCTTAGTTGTGTCTTTTTGCTGCTTGTCTATCAAGGTGATTTTGGGCTTGTAAAAAGAGTTTGGTAATGAACCTTCTGTTTCTCTTGTGTGGAACAATTTGAGGAGTATTGATATTACCTCCTCCTTGTGCTTCTGGTAGAATTCAGCACTGAAGCCATTTGGCCCTGGGCTTATTTGGTTGGAAGGCTTTCGATGCCTGCTTCTATTTCATTACGGGTTACAGGTCTATTTAAGTTGTTTTTCTGTTGATTTAATTTTGGTATTGACAATTATCCAAAAATTTGTCAATTTCCTTTGAGTATTCAAATTTTGTGGAGTAAAGGTTTTGAAAGTATGACCTGAAAATTGTCCCTATTTCCTCTGTGTATTTTGTGATTTCCCCCTTTTCATTTCTGACTTTGTTAATTTGCATGTTTTCTCTGCTTTTTGGTTACTTTGTATAGAGATCTGTCTTTGTTGCAATGATTTTTTTGTATTGTTTTCCTGGTTTCTATTTTATTGATTTCAGCCCTCAAATTAATTATTTCCTGGCCTCTGCTCCTCCAGGGTGAGTTCACTTCTATCTGTTCTAGGGCTTTCAGGTGTGCAGTTCATTCTCTAATGTGACTATCCTCTGTTTTCTTCATATGGGCACTTAGTGCAATGAACATCCCTCATAACACTGATTTCAAGGTATCCAGTAAATTCGGGTATATTTTATCCTCATTCTGGTTGTATTTTAGAAAGTCCTTAATTTCTTTCTCTTCTTCTTTGACCCAGGTATGGTGGTGCAATTGCATTTTGTTCAGTTTCCATGAGTTTGTAGGTTTTCTGTTATTTCTGTTGTTGTATTCCAACTTTAAAATATGGTGGTCTGATAAGATACAGGGGACTATTCAATTCTCTTTTAATTGTCTAGGTTTGTTATGCCACCTAGTATGTGGTCAATTTTAGAGAAGGTTCCATGTGGAGCAAAGAAGAAGGTATATTCTTTTGTGTTTTGATGGAATGTTCTATAGATGTCTGTTAGAACCAATTGAGGCATAATTTCTGTTAGTTCTTTTATTTGTTTGTTAAGTTTCTGACAGGTGGTCCTGTTTTGTAGTGACAGTGGTGTGTTGAAGTCTCTCACTATGAGTGTTTGAATTTTTATGTGAGGTTTGCGTTTTAGTAGCATTTCTTTTATGAATATGGGTACCTATGTATTTGGGGCATATACTTTCAGAATTGAGACTTTGTGTTGATGGATTTCTCCTGTGATAAATATGCAATGACTGTCTTCATCTCTTTTGATTAACTTTCGAAGTCTAACTTTTTAGATATTAGTATAGCCACACCTGCTTGCTTCTTGTGCCCATTTTATTGGAAGATCTTTTTCCAACCCTTTACCCTGAGGTAATGTCTAACTTTGAAGCTTAGATGTGTTTCTTGTTTGCAGCAGAAAGATGGATTCTGTCTTTGTATACATTCTGTTACCCTGTGTCCTTTTACAGGCGAGTTAAGACCATTAATGTTGAGGGATAGTAAGGACCATTGATTGTTAATGCTTGTTTGTTTTAGATTTCTATTTGGCAGTGGCATTGTGAGTATATTTGTCCTGCTTTACCCTTGGCTTCTGGTGAAATGGGATTCTCTATTGCCTATATAGTTGAGAGCATAGTTAACTTCCTTGGGTTGGAGTTTTCCTTCAAAACTTTCTTTAGGGCTGGATTTGTAGATACGTGTTGTAAAAAATCTGTCTTTGTCATTAAATATCTTGTTTTTTCCATCTATAGGATTGATAGTTTTGCTGGGTATAGTAGACTGAGCTGCCATCTGTGGGATCTTACTACTTGTAGAACATCTATCCAGGACCTTTTGTCCTTGAGAATTTACATGGAGAAGTTGAGTATAATTTTGATAGGTCTGCCTTTATATGTTACCTGTTCTTTTTCCTGCACTGCTCTTAATATTCTTTCTTTATTTTGTATGTTGTGTGTTTTGATTATTATATGTAGAGGAATCTTTATTCTTTGGTCCAGTCTATTTGTTGTTCAGTATGCTTCTTGTACTTTCATGGGCATGTCCTTTTTCAGATTGGGAAAGTTTTCCTCAATGATTTTGTTGAATGTGTTTTCTGGCCCTTTGAGTTGGGCTTCCTTGTTGGGAACCAGCAGTCTGCTGACCCCACCCCCCAAAATGGGAGGGACACTCATGGCTATGTCATCACTATGTCAGGCTTACCTGGCTGCTCAAGCTTTACCTCAATGTGCAGGGTACTCAGTTACACATGCATAAGCCCTCCTTTTAAAGCAAGCGCCCCATACCCCTCTCTCTCCCCTGCTTTCGGTTGGTCACCAGCTACCCCCTTTCTGTCCCCTCTCTCAATAAACTCCACATGAGCCTTGAGTCTCCTGTTTGTGTTTCATAAGCAATAGCTGCAGCAAAAGAACAACAATGATATCTTGACTCGAATCAGGCCCTCCTTGAGTACTGGGTGGCTGTCTACTGTTGGATTGCCAGCCTGAGGCATTTGGGAACCTGATTATGAGGAACCAGCAGTCCACAACCATCCACCCGTTCACTGGAAATACCATCCCACACCAGCTACAATTCAGTAAGGAACCCTTTTTCATTATTACTCGTTTCCTTAGTGTCTGGGACATTCCCTGCTGGTGAGTTAAGATTCTGGCTTGAAGCCTTCCTGCCTTTTGACTGTGGAGTCCTTATCCAGCACTTTGCCCTTGGCAACATTCTTGGGCTGATGAGTTCCAAAAATGATTGGCCAGTTTTTACTTCACCAATGGGAAATAAATCCCCCTATATATCCCCTATAAAGATAAGTTAAATTGGCCAAAATTACTTGTAAGGGGTAAGGATTTCCTCCTGCAGGACAACACTGGCGGTGGGTGGAAAAACCTTACTTCTTAACAATTACTGCCAGCGAATAGGTAGATGGAAGGAGTTTTTCCTACCTCTCTGCTAAACAATCTCTTTCCCTAAACTTGTTTCTGTTCTCTTCCCACCAAGCTAAAACTCTCCTGCCTGCCATAGCTGGAGCCTGTCTCAGGGCAATGGGCTTGGCTGAAGCAGCATCTGCTCAAGTTTTTCATTCTTCCCCATGAATGAGGTTTTCGGATTTTGTGCCCTAGCACCACACATGCTGACAGACTGGTGCATTCGTTTCTCAGACCCACAAGAGGTCTCTCAGGATTTATACCCTAGCACTGCCCTTAGACTGATACATACATTTCTCAGACCTACGGTGGTCTTTTTGGATGTTGTACCCCTTGGAGTCCGGTGTCCTATTAGTTTCACAAATCCTTCTGCCTCACTCATGGAGAGAAAAAAGCCAACAAAATTATAACTCCAAACTTTATGATTTCTGCCAGCTGTTGGGGATATGTTTATGGCAGCCGCCATCTTGACCAGGTGGCCTAGCCTCACCCCCCATGGTTCTTCCCTCTACTATATCAGCCACCTAGGTAGAGGGAGGCTATCCAGCTTCTGTCACCAATAAAACTTGTAATTCATTTACCTTTTGTCTTTTATTCTTTGTCTCTAATTTCTTTTTCACTATGTTACACATAACTTCACACTCTAGTTCTTCTCATTTTTACCCAGTCCTGTTTAATATATCTGTATATGTGATTTAAATTTAACTTTATATGTAAATGTAAGCTAACACAACTTAACTTCAACTGTAGTAAGTCTCAAATATTTCTAAATTGTTAATATGTCTTTAAATGGTGGTAAACATTTAAGGTTATAAAGGTCTATTTCAAACTAACAAAATATTTATGCCACCCAGTCCTTACTGTAAATTGTATACAAAGGTTAATTTTCTATTATCAAGGGGAGTTTTTCTCTACCTCTTTGTCCTTTACAGGTGTAAATCTAACCTACTAAGTTAATACCAGTTACAGTCAGGCTGGAGGGCTCTGAGTAAAACATCCCTCCACAGCCTCTCAGCTTGGATCCAGTTTTCCAGACAGATTAATTAATTAGAGGGATAAAGCATTACCTAGTCACCTATGTGCTTAAGGCAAGTAACTAAAGACTAATTTTGTATACTAAAATATGTTAAACAACCATACAGCCCTCAAATGCTCAGAGATCTAGAGAATATGGAATTTAAAAATGTTTCGTTAAAAAGCTTTTATAACAGAGAGACAGGCCAGCTGCTGGCACCACCCATTCCCTCCAAGAAGACTGGTGGACACTGACGAAGCTCTACCCACAAAAGTGGCAATGCTAGCCACTGAACAATCCTGCATTTTATCTAAACTGCTGCAAAAGGCCCTAAGGACCGCGGACAAGAGGGCAGTGCAATTGACTTTCTCCACGTTGCTTGGGCCAAGTGTAGGTAAGTCTTCCAAAAGCTCCTAATCCACAGGTCTCATGCCATCAGCAGAAGGCAGATGTCCTTAAAGCCTCTGACCTCAACAACTGTGGAGGACCTGGGGGTGGCTGTCCATGCTGCCAGCTAGTGAGTCCCTGTTACTCTCTAATCATTCAGGTAAAATTTTATCCTTCTCAAGAACTCTGATGTTTTTGACCACTGGTAGAGTCATCAACTTAAAGCAGCAGCCAAGGCTCCAACTATTACCAAACAGATTTCAGAAATGAGTATTTTAAGGTTACTACTGTTTATAGTCTGAACATTAATCATAAAGTTTTAAAGAGCTACTAATCAATTCTGACAGCACTTAATACCACAATATGCTGCTATATGATCATAACTGTAACTATAAGCTTACAATTAAGGTGCTTTTCATTGTGCTAAAAAAATCTGCCAGTTGTATGTGTGAATTCTTTCAGCCAAATCATTTCTAACATGAGTATGCTGCTATTGTGTCTTAATATTTATATTTTCACAAACTCAAAGGATTCTTGTAAGTTCAAGGGAGCTGAATTGGACCCATCCAAACGGGTCAGATTCACTCTAAATAAATATTACTCAACTTTTTCCTGGCCTCAGGACTTCCTAACCGTGTCCTGGGACCCCCTTGGAAGCCACTCCCCCACCTCTCACTTCTCCCATTAAGTACTTGAACCTATGAAAAAAACCTTAACCTTGTCCTCTGCTCTGTTAACATCTTGCCAATTCTCAAAGAGATACCAGAGCTCCATACTGGATTGAGAAGAAACACCCAGCCACCAGGACATGGCATTGCTCCACAGCTTCCTAATTCCCCCAGAGAGGATCACCGCCCCAAGTGAGCAGGAAGCAGTTGATGAATCTATTTCCTCTAGTTTAACTTCTATGCCTGAGATTCTCTCTTCCATCTCTTGAATTCTGTTGGTTATGCTTGTGTCTGTAGTTCCCAATCATTTGCCCAGTTTTTCTATTTCCAGCGTTCCTTCAGTTTGTGTTTACTTTATTGTCTCTAGTTTAGTTTTCAAGTCTTGAACCATTTCCTTCACCTGTTTAATTGATTTTTATTAGCTTACTTTACTTTCTTTAAGAAAATTGTTCATTTCTTCCAATATTTTGTTTGTTTTTCTTCTATTTCTTTAAGGGATTTTCTCACATTGTCTTTGAAGGCCTCTATCATTTTTATGACAATAATGTTTAAGTGGTTCTATTCTCTTTCATCTGCTTTGGTGTGTTCAGGTCTAGGTGTTATAGATTTCCTAGATTCTAGTTGTGTTATTCTTGTCTTTCTATTGTTAGGTGTTTTCTTGTATTGCTGTCTTTCCATAGCTTCTTCCAGTATGTGTTGGTGGGGTCTCTCCCTCTTTCTTTGGTATTCCCCAGGTGGGTTTATGTGGGTCAGAGGTTCGATGCCTGTATCTCTGTGTGGTCCAAGCTGGGCAGGGGCCCAGCAATGGGGGTCAAAAATCACGCTCCAGCAGAGACTGGTGATGGGAGTCAAAGATCCTGAAGCCTAGGACTCAGTATGTTCAGAAAGCTGATAGGCAGATCTAGCCTGGGCCTGACATTCTCTAGCTGAGGCCTCTTTAGCAGAGGCCCTGCAATGGGGGTCAAGGATCCAGCCCACAGGAACTCAGAGTGGGCCCGCGGAAATAGGCAGATCTTTGGGAGTGGCCCAGAACTCCAGTAGAGGACTGGAAGTGATGGTCAGAGATTAGACATGTGGAAATTACAGGTGGTCCTGCATGGATAAGCAGGTCTAGTGTGCTCAGCTCAGCTCCAGGAAGTTCCCTGAAGGTAGCAGGATTGTTGGTGCCACCCTCTGTCCCAGTGCTCAACCAGAGTGGTGGGACAGTGGGCAGGGTAGAGCTCAGGGTAGTGGGAGGGCAGTTTCTTGTGAGTGGGTGGCTGTGTATCAGAGCTCCAAGAGCGCTCTCGATTGGGGATATGACACAGGGGCAGTAAGATCTGGGGCCAACCCAGGGATTTCCTGGGGAAGGTTGTGGGGGACTTCCACCCAAATTGGTCCCAGACTCTCCTCTAACCAAGGCCTTTTGATGGGGGTCAAAGATGGTAGGGGTCAAAGACTGGGCTGATACTCAGGATGTGTGATCAACACAGCTCCAGGAGGTTACCCCCAACTTTCAAATATTGTGTTCTTTCAATTGTTTATTGCAGTTATTTGTTTCTCTTTTCCATTTCTTTAAAGGATTTTTGCCCCGACTGATGGGGCAGTCAATGATGAACTGGGAAACACCTAGGGGAATCGAAGGGTAAATGATAAGAAGTATGACAGCAAGTCCATATTATGATCTAACTGCCAAATATTATTTTCTCAGTGGAGGCTTATATAGGACCATAGGCAGGATGTGAGCAGGGTTGTCAAGTGAAAAGCATGAAAGGGTCATTAGAAGGAATGCCCTGAACTAATCTTTAACTGGCTGTAAAACTGTAGCAGGAGGAATATCCTGAGCTATTTTTTTTAACTGGCTGTAGTGCTACAACAAGAAGAATATCCTGAGCTATTCTTTAACTGGTTGTAAAGCTACAAGAAGAGAAATATCCTAAGATATTCTTTAACTTGTTGTGAAACTGCAAGCCTATTTCTAGGAATGCTCTGCTGAGCATTTTGCTTACTCAAGAGACAGTAAATTTCTATCTCAGAGGCCTGAAATAGTGAGGATGCTGATGGTCCCCAACAGATTTTTTTTCATTTTCTCTTCTAAGGTCTCTATCATATTCATTTAGTTATTTTGAAGGTTGTTCTCTTCTGCTTCATCTATGTTGGGAGGCTCAGGTTTTGCTAGGGGCTTCATATTGATCTTTCTGTTGTTGAATGTGTTTTATACTGTCGTCCACCCATCCATTCTCCCAGGGAGTACCTGTGTGGTTTCTCCATGTCCTGGTGGGTAGCAGACCAAGGTTCTTTTCCAGTGGCTGCAAGCATGTCCAATATTCTTATGGCTCTCCTCTTCCAGTGGGTGGAGGTGGGACTAGGGTACTTGCAGAATCTAGATGGGCTGGTCTGCTGGGAGGGGCTACCCTGTGTGCAGTTCCCAGTCCTCAAGAGGCTCAGAGCAGAGCACCAGGAGGCAGGCTCCTACTGTGGGGGGGTGGGACCAGGATTCTGGCATACACTGGACAAGCTGGTCAGCGTGGATTATTTATTCCTCATTTTTCCAATAATGACTATTAGTATTTTTTCTATCATTACCACATTGTCCTTGTTACTATTTTAATATCTAATTTTTTAACTTTGCTTGAGATAATCATGTAACATATATATTAATTCATTTAATCACTCTGACACTCTTGTAGTAGGAAAGACAGATGGTTGGGAAATACCAGTTGAAGATGGGTTACATTTGTTTCTGCTGTGGAACATTGGTTTAATGATGCAAGTTTCTGTTGCATTATTTTATGCTGCATTTGTTTAACTCTGTGAAGCTGTGCTTTGCCTGTCTAAAATACCTGGTTTGTCTAATAAGGAGATGAATGGCCAATAGCTAGACAGTAGAAAGGAAAGGTATGGTTGGCAGGCAGAAAGAATAAATAGGAGAAGAAATCTGGGAAGAGGATTTGGGGAGCAAAAGGAGAAGGAGCGGCAGATGCCAGGGGCCAGCCACTCAGCTACACAGTAAGCCTCAGTGTAAGAAGTAAAGAAAGGTATATAAAAAAGAGAAAAACAAAAGCCCAGGGGAAAAGATCTGATAATGTAAGTGATATAAAGAAAAAAAGCCAAGCTAAGGCTGGTTATATATTACATCTCTGTGTGTATTTATTTGGGAGCTGGGTGGGTAGCAGGCACTGAAGAGAAATGAGTAAAAATATCCAGCAACTACAACAAAAATCTCTTTTAATCATGTTAAAATGCTTTAATTTATTAAATTTTTGTGTGTGGGCAATCTAAGTGGCACAGTGCATCTGTCAAGGTCAGAGGATATTTTGAGAGTTGGTTCTTGGTTCTTCTACCTCGATTTTGAGAAAGGGTCTCTTTTGTTCCTGCTGCTGAAATGCATTTGTGTGTTTCTTGCTTTTGCACTTATCTCTGCCCAGGAATACTGTGATTGCAGATGTAAGCCACTGTGTATGCCCTTTTACATGGGTTCTGGGGATCAAATTCAGGTCAGTAGGCTTAGAAACAATCACCTTTTCCCATTGAGCCATCTCTACAGATATTTTTGCTTTATTGTATTAGCATATATTCATTATAAGAAATAATAGGTTTCATTTTCACATCTACATATGATGTATTTTCATCATGCTCACCTCTCCATATTATTTGTCTTCACTACCTTGGCTACTACTCCAGGGTCCCTCATCTGCTATTTAAGTCATAAGTGTTTAATTTAACAACTCCTGACAACCCATCTGGGACATCATGTTGATTTTTACTCCTTCTTTAATACATTCAGAACCAAGTTAATGTTTTGTGGCAAAGATAAGATAGCAACTATAATTACAACTAACATTTAAAAACATGAAATACTTTACAACTCTTCAAAGACATAGCAGGGCGCTAATAGAAGAGGTAAGTGAGATGAACATTGTTATACTGATATGAGATTCATTTATCACACAGCATTAGTAGCTATTTTTCTACTTAGATGACTGGCTCTTAATTAACAGAAATTCAGAAGAGGCTATAAAAACAATTGGTTGAGAAAGACACACCCCCCCGACACACATACAAATAAATACATGGGGGATTCAAACCCACATGTGGAGAAAAGTAGAGAGAATGAATATGCCATCTTTTAATTTTCAGAAAATGATTTTAGAGACCCAGAATTAAAAGTGTTCCTTGCATTAGAAAGGCTTTTACATATTTTGGAGCACAAAATCAATAACACTAGGAAAATAACAGTGAATGTGTCACTCACTATTTGTAGTTCCCTATCTAGTACTCAAAACTCATTATGATGAAGTGTATTTTATGTATGTGTTTTTAGTGCTGGAATAGTAATAAAGGGGTTTTAAATGCAGTCATTAAGAATCTTACTGAAACAAAATAAAAACAAAACCTCACATTACAAAAATTAATTATGCCCACTACTCCTGGGCATAATGCCTGACTTGGAGTGTTGTTTATATACACAGTAACACTCCACTGGAGAAAAGAGATTTTCCCATTACTAATGGCTATCAGTTGCAAATAGCTTCTTGGTTAGACAAGGAACCCCATGTTCCCTCTTACAATGATGAGAACTTGTACAGGTTCTGTGCACATGGCCACAGTGCTGTAAAGACATCTGTGCTGGCTACTTTTATGTCAAAGTGACACAAGCTATAGTTATCTGAGAGGAAGACCTTGACTGAAAATGCCATCATAAGATCAGTTGCAGGCAAGCCTATTGGACATTTTCTTAATTAATGATTGATGCTGGATGGTCTGGCCTATTATGATTAGTGCCTTTCCTGAGCTGGTGGTCCTAGGTTTTACAGGAAAGTAAAGCCAGTCAACAGCACCTCTCTATGGCCTCTGCATCAACTCCTGTTTCCAGGTTCCTGGCCTGTTTTAATTCCTGTCCTGACTTTTTACGATGATGAAAAAATGGTTTGCAAGTGTAAGCCAAATAAACTTTTTCTCCACAACTTGCCTTTGGCCATAGTGTTTCATCACACTAATAGTAAGCCTAACTAAAACAACAGGTACACAGTTAACAGTTCTTACTGCTTTATCAGAGGACAAAGATTTAGGTCCCTGCAACCACAATGGGTAGCTGATCAACACCTATAATTCCAAGTCCAAAGTATCCTATTGCCTCCTTCTCACTTACACACACACACACACACACACACACACACACACACACACAGAGAGAGAGAGAGAGAGAGAGAGAGAGAGAGAGAGAGAGAATCTTAAAACAGAATTTAATATCACTATTTATACTTTCTCGTAAGTCTCTGCTCCTTTCTGTCTCTCCCCCTTCTTGCTTTTCTATCTTTCATTTAGAAAAATATCTGAGTAAATATTAACCATATTTTTATTAAATAAAGCAATGGTATTGAAACATGACTGTTAACCTCTTAAAGAGTGAAATGACAAAATGATAGACTTATGGACAAAGAAAGAAAGATTGGTTTATAGAGTGAGTTCAAGGGCAGCCAGATCTTCATCATGAGATCCTATTTCAAAACAAGCAAACAAAACAAACAACAAAATCCCCCAAACAGTAAATAAAGAACATAATGGTCTATCCAACAAGATACTTACAAACTTAAAATATTCAAAGGAAGAATACTGCTAACCATGGAGGTAGATACACTTGGCAATGACATTTCAAATAATATCTTTACTAATAATAAAGTATGTCTGCCATGTCAATTTGGAGATATATATCAGTCCACCAAGGATATGCATTTTAATCTTGGCATGTTGACAGTTCACCTGGTACTTATATGACCTATGTTGCCACTTTACATGATGAATTTAAATTACATTGCCCATTTATTTGCTCATCTTTTCAGTTTGTTAATTCAGCCTAAATTTCAAATCTCTCATTTTTTTCATTATACATCTGTTGTGTTTTGTCTCCTCCCATATAATTATCAATGATAATATAACTACTAGTACCAGAAAATATGACATAACTTAGAAATAGGGATAATGCAGGTGTAGTAATGTGGAGTAAGTAATTCTACATTGAGGAAGGTCTTAAATTCTTAGCCATCAAATTGGCATCCTATTAGAAGAAAGACATGAAGGGAAGGTCATGTGATTCATGACAGAGGTGGAATTTTGATTTCCTTTTTCTTTCTTTTTTTCTGAAAGAAGCCACTAAATATCACCTTTGTTTTTCTGAGTCTGGGCTACTTCACTCATGATGGTTTTCTCTAGCTCTAGCCATTTGCCTGAAAATTTCATGGTGTCATTTTTTTAACAGCTGAGTAATATTCCATTGTATAAATGTACCACATTTTCTTTATCCATTCTTCAGTTGAGGGGCATCAAGATTGTTTCCAGGTTCTGGCTATTACAAATACTGCTGCTATGAATATAGTTGAGCAACTCCTTGTGGTATGATTGGGTATCCTTGGGTATATGCCCCAGAGTGGTATTGCTGGGTAGATTGATTCCCAATTTCCTTAGAAACTGCCATACTGACTTCCAAAATGGCTGTCCAAGTTTGCACTATCACCAGGAGTGGAGGAGTGTTCTCCTCTCCAACATAAATTCTCCTCAGTATTTTTATCTTAGCCATTCTGACAAGTATAAGATAATATGTCAGAGTCATTTTGATTTATGTCTCCCTGATGATTAAGGATTTTGTGCAATTCCTTAAATGCCTTTCAGGCATTTGAGTTTATTCAGTTGAGAATTCTCTGTTTAGCTTCCTATCTCATTTTTAATTGGATTATTTGGTATTTTGAGATCTAGTTTCTTGAGTTCTTTATATATTTTGGAAATCAGCTGTGGTGATATGTTAATGATTTCAAAAAGCCACTGAAGATCAGAATGCAAAGCCAGCCATACTAGTTAACCATAGACGCTTGGGCTTCATGAGAGTGAATCAGTCTAAAAGAGAAACAGCTCTCATGGCTTTAATCCCAACCCTAGATAGAATATAAGAAGCTCAGTGCAGTCTCAGGGAACAGTCTGAGATTTGGTGAGGAGCAGTGCAGTCTTGAGATGCAATCTGAAGTTCACTGCATCACTTTGTTCTAAGTATTGGTATAGGTGAGAGCTTTCTGGTGGCTTAGCTGCATTGCTTTTCTGATCTTCAGCTTGAACCCCAATATCTGTCTATGTGTTGTTGTAATTTCTGTTACAATCAGCCCACTGTCAGAAGTAGGGTTGGTGAAGATCTGTTCCCATTCTGTAGGCTGTAATTTTTGTCTTATTTACCATATCCTTTGCCTTACAGAAGCTTTTCAGTTTCATTTCAAGAGATCCCATTTATTGATTGTTGCTCTCAGTGTCTGTGCTAGTGGATATTAGATATAGAGCAAAGGATAACCAGAATACAATCCACAGCTCCAGAAAATCTAGGGTATTTATTCAGTAATTGATGGAACCAGATGCAGAAATCCACATCCAAGCACTTGGCTGAACTCAGGAAATAAATAATAGTAATAAAAGGAAAAAAAAAGAGAAAGAAGCCAGTACAAATAAACAAATGTACATGCATACAAGTATATGCCAGCCTAATTTTAGTTTGAAAGGGAAATACAGCAGACGATAGCTGATGAAATTTTAGAAGGCTAGACTGCATGGAATTTGAGTCATCTTTGTTCATTAACAATAAAAATATTTTTAGAGTATTAATTTAAGTATACCTCCAAACTCCTTATACATTGCCATGAAATAAATGAAATGTTGAGTGCCAATACTGCTATAGTACTTTGTTTTATAAAATACAGTGGATGAATTAAAAACCTCATTTTGTAAAGTCATGTCAATGCTTCAAACAGAAAACGTGAAAGCACCGAAAGTACAGAGACACATTCACCCTTTAGAGTTTCTGTGACCATGTAGTTTGCTGTGGCTTAACTAGAAGAAATGTGTTCTCATCCAACTCTTGTGGCAAGAATCTGAGATAAATGTATTGCAGAACATGGTTCCTCCAAAGGTGTTAGTAATTAATCTGTTCCAGGTGTTTCTCCTTGCTTCTATAAAACACTTACATTGTGGCACCATATCCTCATTTCTAAGTATCAATAGAATCCAAGATACTGGGATGAGGATTTCAACACATGATTCTTCCCCAACTGGGAAATACAATTCACCTATGCTATTTAAACTTTATGTAAGACATAATAACACTCACTTTATATAAATTATATCAAACATTTTAAGGAAGGACAGTATAAACTATTATGACATTTAGTAAAATAAGGTGTATATATATACATTCACAAATGTGTATATGATCTATACATTTTAAAAAATCAGAAATATATAAATATATATGATGGACAATATAATATTTAGGTTTATTGTTTTTATAAATTTCTTTAAAAATAGCTTGATTCCTTCATAAGGATGGATATATCTTTCTGATATTATCACAGGGATGGAAAAGCTTCATGGGGCCAGAGAATGAGCAAAGCTTTTCAGAAACCAACAGAATTTTATTTTTTTCCATTCAAAATAAATAATTCCAGTGGTACATGGGCCTCAGATCCAGGTTACCCCAATTGTGGCAGGCAATAGCAATTAATTTCAAACATGTTCTCCAATAAATATGCTTAACAATATGGAAGGAAAACTACAATTATTATATTTAAAGTAGTTCTTAAAGGTCAATGCTGGCTTAATATGAAAAAGTAGAAAATAGTTACAGTTTTGCTATTGTTTCTGTGCACTTAACTGCTAAATTGCAAAATTAGTCAAGTAAAATATACAAAGAATGGTTTCCTTTTTTTAATCATTATTATTTTTTACAGATTGATTCAAGTTACTTCACCCTCCTTCCCTCCCTACCTCCCCTCCCTTCCTCTTACCCTCTCTCCCCCCTCACATGTACCCTGACCACCATCCCCTCCCATCCCCGTGCCCCAATTCCACATGGAGGGTAATGCCATCCAGGTGGGGCATGTAAATCTGATTTCTTTCTCTGTCTCTTTGTCATCTGAATAAAGTAGGGCTACTGATTTTTTTTTTTGAAGTTGTGTTGTATTCTGATAGTTTGCAGAAGGTATTTATCAGCTGTAGGAGTTCCCTGGTAGAGTTTATTGGGTCACTTATGTAAACTATCATATCATCTGCAAATAGAGACAGTTTGACTTCTTCCTTTCCAATTTGGGTCCTCTTGATCTCCTTTTGTTATCTTATAGATTTATCTACAACTTCAAGTACAATATTGAAGAGATATGGAGAGAGAGGGCAGCCTTGTCTTGTTCATGATTTGAGAGGAACTGCCTTAAGCTTCTCTGCATTCAGTTTGATGTTGGCAGTTGGTTTGCTATATATTGCTCTTATTATGTTTAGGTATGTTCCTGTTATCCCTGACCTCTCCAAGACCTTTATCATGAAAGGGTATTAAATTTTGTCGAAGGCTTTATCAGCATCTAGATAGATGATCATATGGTTTTTCCTTTTCAGTTTGTTTATATGGTGTGTCATGTTGATAGATTTTTGTATGTTAAATCATCCCTGCAATCCAGGGATGAAGCCTACTTGGTCATGGTGGATGATTTCTCTGAAGTAGTCTTCGATTTGGTTTGCCAGTATTTTATTGAGTATTTTTGCATTGATGTTCATGAGGTATATTGGTGTGTAGTTTGCATTCTTAGTTGTATTTCTGTGAGGATTGGGTGCCAACGTTATTGTGGCAAAGAACCTTCTGTTTCTATTGTGTGGAACAATTTGAGGAGTATTGGTATTAGTTCTTTCTTGAATTTCTGGTAGAATGCTTCACTGAAGCCATCTGGCACTGGGCATTTTTTTTTTTTTTTTTTGGTTGGAAGGCTTTCGATGACTGCTTCTATTTCATTGAGGGTTATAGGTATATATAAGTTGTTAGTCTGTTCTTGATTTAATTTGGGAATGTGACATTTATCTGGTAATTTATTTATTTCCTTTGAATTTTCAATTTTTGTGGAATACAAGTGTTCAAAGTATGACCTGAAAATTGTCTGGATTTTCTCTGTGTCCATTGTTATGTTCCCCTTTTCGTTTCTGATTTTGTTAATTTGCATGTTCTCGCTCTGCTTTTTTCATTAGTTTGGATAAAGGTTTGTCTACCTTGTTGATTTCCTCAAAAACCAACTCTTTGTTGCACTGTTTTTTGGTATTGATTCCTGGTTTATATTTTGTTGATTTCAGCCTTCAATTTGATTATTTCCTGGTGTCTACTCTTCCAAAGTGAGTTTGATTCTTTTTGTTCTAAGGTTTTCAGTTGTGCTGTTAATTCTCTTATGTGACTATCCTCTGTTTTCTTCATATGGGCACTTATTGCAATGAACTTCCCTTGTAACCCTGCTTTCAAGGTGTCCCATGAGTTCGGGTATATTGTGTCCTCATTCTCATTGAATTTTAGAAAGTCCTTAATTTCTTTCTTTATTTCTTCTTTGACCCAGGTGTGGTGTAATTGCACATTGTTCAGTTTCCACGAGTTTGCAGGTTTTCTGTGATTTCTTTTGTTGTTGAAATCTGATTTTAAAGCATGGTGTTCTGATAAGATACAGGGGGCTATTCCAATTCTCTTGTATTTGTTGAGGTTTGTTATGCCACCTAGTATGTGGTCAATTTTAGAGAAGGTTCCATGTGTAGCAAAGAAGAAGGTATATTCTTTTGTGTTTGGATGGAATGTACTATAGATGTCTGTTAAACCAAGTTGAGACATAACTTGTTAGTTCTTTTGTTTCTTTGTTGAGTTTCAAATTGGTGGTCCTGTCTAGTGGTGAGTGTGGTATGTTGAAGTCTCCCACTATACATGTTTGAGGTTTTTATGTGAGCTTTGAGTTTGGTAGTGTTTCTTTTACGAATGTGGGTGCCTTTGTATTTGGGGCATAGATTTTCAGAATTGAGGCTTTCTGTTTGATTTCTCCTTCCATGTATACAAAATGACCATCTTCATCTCTTTTGATTGAATTTGGTTTGACGTCTAACTTTTTACATATAAGTATAGCCATACCTGCTTGCATCTTGGTTCCATTTGATTGGAATATCTTTTCCCAACTCTTCACCCTGAGGTAATGTCTATCTTTGAAGCTTAGGTGTATTTCATGTATGCAGCAGGAAGATGGATTCTGTCTTCGTATCCACTCTGTTAGTCTGTGTATTTTTATAGGTGAGTTAAGACCATTAATGTTGAGGGTGAGTAAGGACCATTGACTGAGGCTTGTTTGTTTTAGATTTGTTGTTGGCAGTGACATTATGAATATATTTTTTCTGCTTTACCCTTGGTTTCTGGTGTAGCGAGATTATATCTATTGCCTGCCTATTTTGTGGGCATAGTTAACTTCCTTTTTTGGAGTTTTCCTTTCAAAACTCTTTGTAGTGCTGGATTTGTAGATACTTTTTGCGAAAATCTGGTTGTTTCATTAAATACCTTGTTTTCACCATCTATAGTGATTGAGAGTTTTGCTGGGTATATCAGCCTGGGCTGGCATCTGTGGTCTCTTAATACTTGTAGAATATCTATCCAGGACCTTCTGTCCTTGATGTTTTCCATGGAGAAGTCTGGTGTAATTTTGATTGGTCTGCCCTTATATGTTACCTGTCCTTTTTCCTTCTCTACTCTTAATATTCTTTCTTTATTCTGTATGCTAGGTGTTTTGATTATCATCTGTCGAGGGGTCTATTTTCTTTGGTCCAGCCTATTTGGTGTTTGGTATGCTTCTTGTACTTTCATGGGCATGTCCTTCTTCAGATTCGAAAAGTTTTCCTTGATGATTTTGTTGAATATGTTTTCAGCACCTTTTAGCTCGTCTTCCTCACCTTCCTCTATGCCCATTATTCTTAGGTTTGGCCTTTTTACATTGTCCCACATTTCCTGGATGTTTTGTGTTAAGGATTTGTTGGATTTATGATTTTCTTTGGTCGATGAACTTTTTTCCTCTTGTTTTTGTTTATCTTTCATGCCTGTGTTTCTCTCTTCCATCTGTTGGTTATGGTTTTGCCTGTAGTTCCCACCTTTTCTATTTTCCAGCATTCCTTCAGTTTGTGTTTTCTTTATCGTGTCTATTTCAGTTTTCAAGTATTGAAAACGTTTCCTTCACCTGTTTTTTTTTTTTTTTTTGACTTTCTGTACTTTCCTTAAGAAATTTATTCATTGTTTGTTTTTTCTTGCATTTTTTAAGGGATTTTCTCACTTCTTTTTTGAGGGCCTCTATCATTTTTATAATGATAATTTTTCAGTTGTTCTCTTCTGCTTCATCTGCTTTGTTGTGTTCCAGTCCAGTTGGTGTAGATTCCCCAGATTCTGGTGGTGTCCTGCTTGTCCTTCTGTTGTTAGGTGTTTTCTTGTATTGCTGTCTTCCCATAGCTTCTTCCAGTAGGTTTTGGTGGAGTCTCTCCCTCTCTTTATGGTACTTTCCCAGTGGGCTTAGGTACGTCAGAGGTTTGATGTCTATAGCTCTGGGTGGTGCAAGCTCTCAATGTCGTCTCTCCACTGGCAGGGGCCCAGCAATGGAGGTCAAAGATCAGGCTCCAGCAGAGACTGGTGATGGGAGTCAAGATCTAGAAGCCTGGACTCAGTATGTTCAGTAAGCTGATAGGCAGATCTAGCCTGGGCATGGCACTCCCCAACTGAGGCCTTTTTACCAGTGTCCCTGCAAAGGGGATCAAGGATACAGCCCACTGGAACTCAGAGCAGATCCACAGAGTTAGGCTGATCTCTGGGAGTGGCCCAGAACTCCAGTATAGGACTGTCAGTGGGGGTCAGAGACCAGGCAGGAGGAAATTACAGGTTGTCCCGTGTGGATAGACAGGTCTAGTATGCTCAGCTCAGCTCCAGAAGTTCCCTGAAGGTGGCAGGATTGTTGGCTCCACCCTCTGTCCCAGTGCTCAACCAGAGTCAAGGGACTGTGGGCAGGTTAGGGCACAGGGTAGGGGGAAGGCAGGCTCTGGGTGGGGGTGTATCAGAGCTCCAAGATTACTCTCGATGGGGACAGGACACAGGGGCATTGAGATCCAGGGCCATCCCAGGGAAGGGTGTAGGGGAGAGTCCACCCAAATTGGTCTGAGACTCACCTCTAGCCAAGGCCTGGTGATGGGGGAATACTCAGGATGTTTCTGCACAGATAGGCAGATCTAGCTGGGGCCTTGCAATCTCCAGCACAAAGAATGGTTTTCTTAGTTGTGTGTAATGGTGCATGCCTTTAATCACAGCACTTGGGAGGCAAAGGTTTTATACCCTAGCACTGCCCTTAGACTGGTCTATGTAGTGAGTTTTAGGACAGTCAAGGCTATATAGTGAGATCCTGTCTCTATAAAGAAACACATTGTCTTGTATTTCAGCAAACGTTTCTCATAATGAGTTAAATGTACATTCTGTATAATGTCCATCAGACAATATAGTATTTTATTGATTTCCATACACTGATATGTAAAATTTAATCTTAGCTAGTGGCCTGTATGTATGAATAAAACAAAAGGTAGGTGGCAGGCTACATTTTTCCTATAGGCCATACATATCTGCTTATTTTTGAAGGCATGACATTTGTTTAATGAAAGGCTAACTACAAAAAATTACTCATAGAATCATGGATACTGTTTGGCTGAAAGGTATCCATTTGTGCCAAAATAATCTCAAAATTGTCCATACTATTTATGTTATACTCTTCCACTGTCTGGTGTCAATAAATTCTGTTTCACTTTGGTAATGACATCAACACATGAACATAAGTTTTATTGAGGCTACAGGGATGCCTCAGGAATTGAGTAATGCTGTTTTTGCAGAGGATGCAAGTGCAGACTCGAGCATCTGTATCTGTAACTCCAGTTCCAGAGAAATTTGATGCCCACTTTAGACTCCCACAGGCTCCTGTGCACATATGCACATCAACTCATGCAGTGCCTGATAGTAAGCAGCAGCCTGCTGACCCCAGCCCCCAATGATGGGTGGGATGCTCATGGCCATGTCATTGCTATTTCAAGCTTTACCTGGCTACCAGAGGACTCAGTCACGTATGCGCAAGCCCCCCTTTTAAAGCAAGCCCGCCAAGCATGCCTCTCTCTCTCTCTCTCTCTTGCTCTTTCTCTCTGTTCTTTCTCTCTCTCTTTCCCCTGCTTTCAGTTGGCCACCAGCTACCCCCTTAATCTCCCTTCTCTCTATAAAATCCACGTGGGTGCTGAGTCTTGTGTTTGTGTTTCTTAGGCAAAAGTTGTATCAAAAGAACAACAGTGCCCCCCACATGCACATGAATAGAAATACTAAATCTGTTTTTTTTTTTAATCTTCTTTGTCATATTAAGATACACTGACAATATTTATTTATTTATTTTCTCATTTATTTAATTGTTTTAACATTCTGGAGCAAGTGTTTACATGGATATATATTTTTTCACAGTTATTACATTAGTATGTTTACTTTTAGCATTTTAAGACCTGAAAACTGCTCTCCAAAGTGTTCCATTTAACTTTTTCTTACCAGTGTACCTTTTCATTGCCCCACATAGATTTGCTCTAGTGGTCCATTTAAACAAAATATATCAAAACACAAATACCAAAACCAAAAAAAAAAAAAACAAAAACAAAAACAAATTTATTCATTCTTTGTGGATTTCCCATCATGCATTCCAATCCAATTCATCGCCCCATCCCTTCATGTCTGCCTCTTTCCTTGCAACCCCCACAAAAATAAGATTTAGAAGAAAAATAAACAATCAAAACCAAACAAACAAAACCCCCAAACCAACAAAACAAACAAAAACAAAAAACAGAAAATATTGGGATGGAAGTTTTAGTGGGTCCCAAACAGTCACATAACATATACCCTTTAGTCCATAAAACTTTATTTTTAAGTGTTCATGGGTTACTGATCTGGTTTGTGGTCCCTGGGTTCTACTGCATTATCAACACTGGGCCCTCACTGGGATTTCTCTTGGATATCCTATTGTTGCCTTGTGTCATGGATATTTTGCAGCTTTTTATATGCAGGTCTAGCTCCTTCACATGTTCCAGCAATTCATAGATGAGGTGGATGATGGAGTAGGCTAACTCATAGCACTGTGTCTGGGCCTCAGTTGTAGCTGGGTTGGTCAGACCACCAACTTTTCCTCCTCATCACAACCTGGACAAGCTCTCACGTATGGCCCTGGGATGGCACACACAATATAGCCAGTTGTCTTGCTCTCACATCGTCGGGGCCAGCTCAGATGTTTCCACACCACTAGGACAAGCTCTACTAGTAGTTTGGTCCAAGCCTGGTGCAGGTCCCACTCTCCCAAGTACTGCTACAGCTGGTGAGATATAGTGCCAGGTCTCCTGCCTGATGCAGGTAGCAATGGGAGGGTGACATCTTTACCTCACCCATACCACCACATGGTATATTGGGATTGGAGTGGTGTTAGCTGTCCTGATCTCCTGCCTTCAGGGATAGCTTATCTGCATCTTTGTCAACAGAGCCAGCTGTACTGTGCTGCCTGGGCAAGGTGCAAGGTCTGTTGTCCCAAGTGTTACAGTCGGTGAGGGTTAGGACCAGCTCTCCAACCCTCATGAACTCCAAGCCAGCTCTCCCACTTGCCACAGGCAGTGAGGGATGGGGGAGAGGGACAGAGTCTGGACTCTCACTCTCATTATCTTGATATCTGCTTTTCCACCTTCAGTAGGTAGAGAGGGGAGAGAGGCAAGAGGGACATCTCACCCCTCTCTCTGCATCACAGACAGATAATGGGTTAGCTCTCCCATTCTCATGTCCTAATGGCTGGCTCACTCCTACCAACACCAGTGGGGTCAGCATTAATGTGCTGTCCAGATGATGTTCAGGGCCTCATCTTGTTTTCCCAAGTACTGCAGTTGGTGAGGGGCAGGACCAGTTCTCCTTAGTGCTGCAGCCAGTGAGGTATAGGCTCAACTCTGTACGGCCCTATCTTAACTTTCTTTGGTGGTAACAGGAGCCACAGACATCAACACAGATATGACCCTAGGCAGCAGCACAGGCCTAGATGACACCACTCAGATCTGTATGGCCTCAGCAGTATCATGGCTCTTTGGCACTAATGTAGCCCTAGGTGGTAATCATGAATCCTGATGTCTGTGTGGCCCTTAGGGGCAACATGGGCCACCGATATAGACACATAACTTGACTGCTTTTGGACCACAGACTAAGACACTGTCTTTCAAAGCAGCCTGGGCTGGATGTCATCATGTTCCCAGGTGGCAGCCCAGATCCTGGGCATCTGCATGGCCGATGGCAACAGGAGCCTTCGACATCAACACAGTTTCTGGCTGTACACCAACATTATTTATGCAATGCAATATAGAATCATAAGAAATATAAGGGTTATATAAACATGTGCACTGTAGTAGTTTGAGTGTAATTGGTCCCCATAAGCTTAGAAGGATGGGCATTATTAGGAAGTGTGGCATTGTTGGTGTGAGTATGGCCTTATTAGAGAGTGTGTCACTGTGGGAGCAGGATTTGAGGTGTTTTTATGCTTAGGATACCAGCAGTTGACTTCTTGTTGCCTGCAAGATGCAAGAACCTCTGAAACTGTAAGTGAGCCTCTCCAATTAAATGCTTTCTTTATAAGTACTGCCTTTTCACACCAATAGAACTCTTAACTAAAACCGACAGCAATAAAAAAAAATCATTATCTAGCATATGGTATTACGAATATTAGCTATGAAATATAGTGAGCCTTTTAGGATTACACACTTAATCACTGGTCTTTATAAATAATGTCAGGACTTTATCTCAAATACCAACATTGTTGTTTAAAATACTGTTATTAAAATCATGGTTCAAAAACAAACAAACAAACAAACGAACACCTACTTTAAAATCACAGTTCAGAAGGCAGACCATGGTAGTGGATGCCTTTAAATCCCAAGATTTGGGAGGCAGAGGCAGGCGAATCTGTGAATCCCAGGCCTGCATGGTATACAGAGAGAGTTCTTGGATAGCCAAGGCAACACAAAGAAACCCTGTCTCAAAAAACCAAAATTCAAACCAGAAAGTAACATTCATATTTAAGCCATGTACTTTAAAAGTAAAAAATTCCAACTCTTGTACCAAAAATCCATTTTACAACAAAAACATGTCAGAAATGAACTACATCCTTTTAAAATACTATAAAAAAGACAGCAATAAAAAAGCAAGAAAGTGGATTATGATTATCCCTCAAAATTGAGATAACAAACAAAATATCCAATTCTACTTGAAAGCAAGGAATGTTTATTTTTTAATTATTATTTATGCTTTTTAACTAAAGGAGCACCTTTAATAGTAGAAGACACTCCTGTACTTCGAAGTTTAGCATTTTCACGAATAAAATTGTGTCGAATTGGTGGCATGCTGTCATATGTCTTGTTAGTAGCATCGATTTTGGCTTTTATATGTACCATTGATTTTGGTGATGGAGGTAACCCATTTATTTCATACAGCCAATATATTTCATCTGTCTGAAAATTGAAAGGGAGGGAAATTGTAAGAAATATCCAGAGACATAAAAGAGTTAGGGAAACATTTATCATTATTAGGAGTTTCGATTTTTTGTATGTGGCAATGGAAAGATAAAAAAATTAAAGTTGAATCTAAAACAAAAATAATTAATACAGAAATAAATTTAGTAAAGCTATTGGCTTTATGAATAAAGGAACATTCACTGACAAGAAAATCTCTTATCTAAAGGTCTGCCATGTAAGTAAACAATGACTTTCAAGATGTACATTTAAATGAATATTTAATTGTGATCACAGAAATAATTAGCAAATTACAGTAATGTGATTTTTGGATTATGAAAGGCTAAAGCATTAAAAATTTATTTATTTATTTATTATTTACTTATGGTCTTTAGTCACCCACATTTCTCTGGTGTTTTCATTTGAGTCAAATGTCTGATGCAATTTCCAATAGCTAGTGCTTGCAACTCTTTGACTTTTTCTTCCCAGAAACTCCAGCAGATGTTTCAGCTGGTTTTGGATCCTCAATCATCTCTGAGTCCATTCCTCAAATAAATAATTGCAGTGGTATAAAGTGGTATATAAAATCCCTATATTCCTGCCCGATTTGGGTGTGAATTTTTCAAGGTTTCTAGAGCCCATTGATTTGACTAGGTTGGCTGGCAAAGGGACTCCAGTGATTTGCCTGTCTCCTCCTTTTCACGGTGGGGCTACATGTGCCACTGTGCCTAAATTCTTAGCAACATGGCTATTAGAACTCAGCTGCAGTATTTACTAAGAATTTTATTTAGACATTCAGGAAAACTGATTAGATTTTCTACTCCTCTGGAGCAGCACTACTTTTGATAAAATAAATGGAACAAATTAACTTCATTCTATCAATGCTAATGATATCTGTTTTGTTTCCTAATTGGAGAACAACAGGTTTTAATCATTTTAAAGATGATTCAGTTGAATAAAAAATTATAAGGCATAAGAACATGATTGTGGAGGTTTGTCTAGTCAAGATTAATTAAAACTATTTTTACAAATTATTCCTTTTCCTGGGTGAAGTAGAATGAAGAACATAATGTTGTAACTACCATTTTAATGCTTAACCTAAGTATGTAGAAATGGCAATGGTGTAAATATCAATTTTAATTTAGATAACAACTTGAATTTCTGAACTGAAAAATGATAGTAAGTAGAGATGTTGTTGAAATTAACTGTAATTTGGAGTCAAAGTGTATCAGTTTTTATTTTTAAGATGGGTTACTTGATATATGTAATGACTCTTATGAATCTCCAAGGTAATTCTGCTTAATATACCAGTTTTAAAAGTTTGTACAGTGGAATATTATATTTATAGGTAGACTTTCATCCCTAGGACCCAGACAATTGTAGTAAAGTGCTAACTTCAGCAAATTGTCCTCTCAACTTTACCACACCCACCATGTCTTTTACCTGCTCCCTCCTACAAAGGAATATATGGAAAACAATTTAGAAAACCAAAAGTAGTATAAGGACTCTAATATTAATTTAAATATTTAGGTATATTACTATACATTTTTAGAATATAATAACTGGAGGAAAATAAAGTCTTCATAGAACTGTTTGTGCCATGTTTATAATTTCCATCAAGTCGATACATATTTCTCAAAACAAAAAATAGATTGAGGATTTATCTATAAATTTTAACACTAAATATTTGTAATAGGGTTTACCATATGATTTGTTATCTACAAAGAGGGCAATGAGTATATGAAATGATATATCCTATTTTTGCACATATTTGGAATTTTACATAATAAAAATTAAATAAACAAGTTAATATTTCCTTTCCTTCTCTAGTTTTGAATTGATTCTCACACCGCAGTTCAGGCTAACTTCTAAATCAGAATCCTTTAGATTCACCTACTGAGTGCTGAGATTACAAGTATGTCACAGAAATTCTGGAAAAAATATTATTTAAAAAATATATTTCAATGTCAAATTGTCTCCCACATAACCTTTTATCAATATTTCAAGTAGTGGAGGCAATGAGTAATATGCAGCAAGGCAAAAGAGGTTTCATTGCTGATGTCCTAGATTTTATAAAATCTTAGAACAATGAAAAAAGCAGTTCTCTCAATCACTAAAATTTATTTTCAATAATCATTAAAATAATGACATTTTCTTCTGTTAATGGCAGTGATTAATTGTTATTTGATTTAAAAATTTAGGGATATCTTTGGCAGCAGGAGTTGTAGGGTTATAATATGACATTATGTGCTTTGTGTATATGTAACTAAAAGTAAACTATAGAAACAGTTATGTTTTTCAAAGAATTTGAAAGTTGTCTTTACAACAATTTTCTCACTATAAAATATTATAAAATTCTATGAAGACACTTCCTTACTGGATAAATTTTCAAAACTGCACTTACCTGAATTGTTAGCAAAATACTATCACAGAAATAAATTATAATGCATTTTTATTTAAAAAATTTACTATCTATTTTACTTCAACATTTTGAAGACATGCTTTAATCAATGCTTGCAGAAGGTATGTTTCAGATAATATAAAGTCCTTTAAATTTATTAAAACAAAAAGTCAACTGTAATTATATAAATCACATATACATTTAGTCTCCCATACTTTCTTTTTTAATTTTATTTATTTATTTTTCTTATTTTACATATTGATCTCAGTTCCCACTCTCTCCCTGCCTCCCTCCCTCTCTTTTCCCTCCCTTCCTCCCTCCTTCTCTTTCACCCTTCCATGCGCCCCGACCACCCTCCAATCTCACCACCCCCACAGGTAGAGTGATGCCTTCCTGGAGGGGTCATCTAAATCTGTCAAGTACGGACTAGGCCCTCCCTCCTGCCTCCATGAGGAAAGTGCTCCCATAGTCATTTTGTGCCCCAGGTTCCACTGTCTGAGGTCCCTTAGACTGCCCAGGCCTCTAAATGAGACCCATGTTCAGGGGAGTCTCAGTCAGTCCAATGCTGGGGTCCCATTAGCTCCTCCTTGTTCAGATCAGCTGACCCTGTGGGTTTTTGTAACATGGTGTTGTCCTCCCTCTCTGCATATGGATTCCAGTTCATCTCAGTGTTTAGCTGTGGGTGTCTGCTTCTGTTTCCATCAGCTACTAGATGAGGGCTCTAAGATGGTGTTTAAGTTAGTTATCAACCTCATTATCAGGGATGGGCATTTATGGTAGCCTTTCCACGGTTACTCAAATTGTTAGTTGGGGTCAGTCTTGTAGGTCTCTGTACATTTCTCTAGAGTCAGTTTTATCTTGAAACCTATAATGGCTCCTGCTTTTATGGTCTCTCTATCTATCTATCTATCTATCTATCTATCTCTGCCTCTCTCTCTCTTTCACTCCCTCTTTTTCTCTCTTCTATTCCTCCCCTGACTCAATCTTCCTGGTCCAATGTGCTTTCCTATGTATTTTCTTAATAGTAAATGTAAGTAATTCCTTAAATTTTTCTAGTATTAACAAAGTATTTTCTTGTATTCCATACCTACATTATTTGGCTTTGAAAATTAAAGGTTGTGTTTTATAAAACTTACCTGTATTACAAGTGTTGCTTGATATTTCTTACTATACATTTGGGGTTTAAATCCTACAATGATGAGAATTCCTTTTGTGTAAAATGGAGGGAGTTCTCCAGAATGAGGTTTTACAAAAAAATCTCGATCACCACCTGGCAGAAAATAGGCTGTAAATGGCTCATAATACCTAGAAAAAAATGAATGAATTCCATCATCAATTGGTCATTAACTCATTGACTCTGTGAGAAATTGATGGCTATATCATAAATTGTGCTCCAACATACCCATAGTTCAAAATTAATGCTGAATGCTTACAAAATGTGCGAGTTGGCATTTGGAAAATTACCAAATAGAGTCTGTCCCAGTTTTTTTTTAATAATACACTAATATCAAAATAACTTAGGAAGGAAAGTTATTTTGCAATCATTTTCTGTGATTGAAGCAAGTCAGGGCAGGATTTTAATCAGGGGCAGAGGCAGGAAACAGAGAAAGACTACTTACTGGGTTGTTTCCTCATACTTATAAAACCCAATGATGGGGACACCCATAGAGGGTTTAGCTTTCTCAAGTTAATTATTAGTCAAGGCAATGACTAACAGAGAAGCTCATGGGCCAATCTGATGGAGGGGATTTCTCAGCTGATGTTCCCTCTTCATATGTGCCTCTATAGTTAGTGTCAAGTTGACAAAAATTAACTAGCATACTGTTATTTTTATTCTCAGGGTTGCAAAATAAAATCCTGAAGATTTTTTCATTTATACCCTATGTTCATATTATATTAAGATAAATATTGCCCTAATAAAAATTGATTGAACTCAGTACACCAGATGAAAACTTAGTCATTTGCAAAATAAACTTATTTATAAAAAAAACTGACAAGTAAAGCTATGATAAAGTCTTTTGTCTCTACTGTTGTTCCATTATACTATTTTCTTATTTACCAGTAGCTATCTACTTGCTAAGTACTTGGAAATTACTAAAGTCTCACTAAACATTTATACATTTATAGGTATGAAGATAAATTATTAAAGTATGAAGTGGATTGACAATTATGTTTCAAGTTACCATTTCATGTCATGATAGGCAATGAGAAAAAGAATGTAAATTAAGTTGAGGAATTGCATAGTTTAATAAAACAGGGTAGTGCTATGCTGCATAAAAACTTTAAGTTAAGAATTTAAGTTAAATTAATAGAGATGTATAAAAAATATCAAATGTGGCTTCTAAAAACAGGCACGATAGTGCAAAACTGAAAAAAAGACATAGGAAGGTTTACTTGTTATTCTCTGATCTAATCAACAAACAAGTATTGAGTGTCATGGTGGAAGATTGGAGAACATGTTCTGTACATTTGGGTGGCATGGTTTGAATCATATTTCTATATAGCATTTTAGGAATTTTACTTAATCTTTTTGTACCCATTTTGCCATTTCCTCAGTTAATAAAGTCACAATGGCTAACACCTGGAAAGTTACTTGAAAGGATTAACTAATATTACTTTAGTCATCATCATTGTGATTTTAAAATCTTTTATAACCAGTGCTAGGAAATGATGGGTGATACAATAAATGAGGGGAATAACACAGATTACTTAAAAGAATTACAACATGAACATGACAGACAGATATTGACAGGAAGCCATAAGTCTTCCTTATCCTGAGAGACATGCATTCAGAAATAATATATCAAAGAATTCTCTGTGAGGAACTGAGAAACCAGTTAAGAAGATGGGGTTACAGTTGTATAATTGCCATGTTTGTCTACCAGCTTCTGTTAACAAATGATTGAAAGGATTGTTGTTTTTGTTTCTTTGTTTGTTTTGTGACAGGTTTTCTTGGATCTTAGGCTTTAAAACTTTGCCTATTCTTCCAGGTGTTGAGGCTGTTTATGATTTTGGCAAGTTTATGCAGTGTTGGGCATCAAACAAAATCCTTCCTGTGTGGTAGGCAAGTTCTCTGCCAATTGAGCTATATCCCCATCCCACAGACTTTTTAAAATGAGAAAAACTAAAGTAGGAAAGAAATTAAAGTAAATAAATACTCTTAATGGATGTCTCAGAAATCAAAAGAAACACAATAGATTACATGATATTATATTTAATAACATTTGAATATTAAGAAGGAAATGTACCAATTCTTAGAAAAATAAAATATATCAATGGACTGGTTCAATAGTTCTGTAGAAATGATTTTAGTAATAATCTAAAATTTTCCTTTGAAGAGCAATTCGAAGAAGAGCTAGTATGAACAGCATCGATCCTTTTTAAAACTCACCCCAACTAACTATACATAATATTACACCTCCAAAAAATATATGAAAAACAAACTTCATCCAGAGTTATCAGAATAAAAGATGTAAGTTGGCGTAAATGTAAATGAATGAAAACGTAAAAAACAGTAAAATTATGAGTTGGCTAAAGTTCAATCAAGTCAACAGAAATATAGCCATGTTACCTTAAAAAGAATGACGTTTAAAGTAAATAAAAGTCAAGGGTAGACTATAAGAGACATTTTAGAAATAAAAATGATCATCAGAAACTAGTTAGCACAATTCTAAGCTCAGACTAAGAGAAAGCTTTAGAGTGAATGGCAAGTTATCTATAAATATATAATCTCTACAACTGACAAAGAAATAGAAAATCTAACCAGACTTTTAAATAACAATGAGATTATATCAGCCAGAGAGTTTCACTAATTTTAAATGCTTATTACATGTTAATTTTTGTGTATATATGTGTATGCACATATGTATGTGTGTGCATACATGTATCAATGTATATGTTTACATATACACAAATGTATGTTTGTGTGTGTGTACATGTGAGCCAAGGATCATATGTGGATGATAAAAGATATCTTGTGGGAGTCAGTTGTTTTCTTCTACTATGTGGACTTGCTATGGTTTGGACTTGCCAGGCTTGGGGACAGGATCCTGTACACACTGAACTATCTTGCTAGCCCATCTAACATGTTCTTTAAAGAAGAGTTAACATATACCCTATCAAACTCATCAATACTGAAAAGAAATCAAATAAAAAAATTCCTATCTCATGGAATGAGGCCATTACAAACCTTATTTTAAAAACAGATACTGACTGAGTAAAAAAATAAAATAAAATTATAGGTGAGAATCTTTGATGAATACAGAACCAGAATCACACTACTAACAAAAACAACTAGCACATTTAAAGGATTATACATGGAAACCAAGTACATTTTCTTTTTGTAAGAAAACAAAAATAAAATAATCTATACAAGGAAGATGGTACATGAATACTCATGGGCTGCTAGAACCTCTAAGGAATACACCAGGATTAGCTGGAGAACTGATAGACTAGTAGGAGTGTGATGGCAGAAATACATTGATGTTAGTTGTAAACAGACAAAAGAAAGTAAAAATTAGAACAAGTGAATTCAGAATCTATTCCAGGGGGCACAGCCCCAATTAGAGTATATTCTTCACTCCATGTGAGGTCCAGAACATCTTAAGGCCTTGCCTCAGAAAATTCAGTTCCTCAAACCCAAGCAATTGTTAGGATAAAGGGTTGGTCTCTACAAACTGATAGCTGAACTGTATTGCCAAGAACAATGTCGACAAAAGTCACTGAACATGGAGAAGTAGAGCTGGTATGTACATGGAGTCTGCACCCCTATGTTCTAGTGTCTTTGGTGTAGGATGATACTCTGCATGCTATTGAAATAGAAACATGAACACCAACCAAGCCACAAAACTTTTGACCTAAAATCTGTGCTGCTTGCAAAATATACTAGGACAATAGTGGCATAGAACTTGGAGTAGAAAACTAGTGTTTGATTTGACTTAAGGTACACTCCATGAGATTGAATCCATATCTGACACTGATTAGGTAACCCAGAACCAGAGAGACCAGATAACCCAGAGACCTAGGGTAAAATCAAACATGGCTGATAAAAAAAAGAGAGAGAGAGAGAGAGAGAGAGAGAGAGAGAGAGAGAAAGATCACTAAAATTCAAGTCTTAACTATATTCCCTTTACTCATAAAACAGTGTCTTATCCAGTCCTCATCAGAAAGGCTTCCTCCAGCAGCAGATGGGAACAAATGCAGAGACCTGAAGATGTTATGTGTAGAGAGAGACTAAACTGAAGGTTTCCACAAAATCTTGCAACTCCGAGTTAAGAGAATCCCATGGAAGAGAAGCCACAAGATTTTAAAGAGTCAAAGACAATAGTGGATACCAGGAGAACAAAGCCCTTTGAATAAACTAAACAAGGCACATATGACCTCATAGAGACCGAAACAGCAATGGCAGGGTCTACATGGGTATTCATGAGGTCCTATGCATATGTATTATAGATATTAGGATGGTAATTTTATGGTACTCTTGACTATGAGAATGAGTAAGTCTCTGACTCTTGTGCCTGTTATTGGACTCCTTCTGTTTGATTGCCTTTTCCAAATATCATAGTTTTTACTTTATATTACTATATTTTATTTGTCACGTTTGGATATTAACACTTAGAAGCATATCATTTTATAATGAGAGACAGAAAGTGTGTGGATCTGGAAAGGGAAGAAAGGTGGGAAGAAACTGGGAGTAGACAGAATGGACACAAAAGGAGAAAATAAATGACACAACAATAAAAACAAGGTGGGGGGGGCAAGACAAAACGGCAGCCCACAGACTGGGAAAAGTTTTCACCAATCCTACATCTGACAAAGGGCTGATCTCCAAAATATACAAAGAACTCAAGAAACTAGTCAACAAAACACTAAATAACCCTAATAAAAATGGGGTACAGAACTGAAGAAAGAATTCTCAATAGAGGAAATCAAAAAGGCTGAAAGACACTTAAGAAACTGCTCAACATCCTTAGGTATCACAGAAATGCAAATCAAAAGAACTCTGAGATATCATCTTACTCCTGCCAGAATGACTAAAATTAGATTCACCAATGACAACTTATGCTGTAGAGGATGTGGAGAAAGGGGAACACTCCTCCACTGCTGGTGGGAGTGCAAATGTGTAAAGCCATTTTGGAGATCAGTATGGCGATTCTTCAGGAAAATGGGAATTAGTTTACCACAGGACCTGGCAATCCCCCTCTTAGGCATATACCCAAATGATCCACATCCATGTGACAAAGACATGAGCTCAACTATGTTCATAGTTTCCCCTCAACTGAAGAATGGATAAAGAAGATGTGGCACATCTACACAATGGGATACTACTCTGCAGAAAAAAAAATAATGTAATCTTGAAATTTGCAGGCAAGTGGATGGCACTTGAAGTAACTATCCTGAATGAGGTAACCCAGTCACAAAAAGAGGAACATGGTATGTACTCACTCATATATGGATTTTAGACCTAGAGGAAAGGAACACCAGCCTATTATTCACACCACCAGAGAAACTAGGATACAAGGTGTATTCTAAGAGATTCATATAAGGTCCCTCACAGAAGGGGGAAGGGACAAGTCTCCCAGAACAGGGGAAGTGGGTGGGGCAGTGAATGGAGAGAAAAGTAGGAGAAAGGGAGGAGGAGAGGAAAGCACGTGCAACTAGGAAGATTGAGTACTCTATTTTATAGTTAGACTTTTATATCTAAACTTTTATATATCTAGATTCTTATATATTTAATATGTAATTAAGGTTCTCTCTCTAATTTTATATATATATATATATATATATATATATGTCATATTGTTGTATATATACTTAATTGGGATGATAATTGGTGATTAACTTAACTCATCCCTAACTCTAATTCCGTTATGAAAACTTAACTTGTAACAAATACTTGTCCTATTTATAGCAACAGCTTAAAAATATATAATTCTAACAGAAGTTGTTATATTAAATTTATAATTTATTGTGTTGTATTTCAAATGTCAATATACAGGAATAAAGTCCAGGGACTTGAAAATATTTTTGACCATAAGTGAGTTAAAAAATGTGTTCTTCTCTGATACATTCTGCTATATTTCTAAAACAAAATAAATGAAATTTTAAATCTATTTCAGTAGTGAGAAAAATACTGCTGTGTATATTTATATGCATATAGTAGTAAGTAAATCTAAAGCTTATCATTTCTTAAATTTCTGTCTCATTGGATTTAAATATACTATTTAGTTTTAGGAGACATCTTCAACAAAGAAGAGAGATTTAGATGGGCTTCCAGAAGGGTTTTGAGCAGACTGTATTCTAGGACCTAGAACCTTATTACTTTCAAGAATGAAGTGGAGAACCTAACTGGAAAACAAAACAAAACAAAACAAAACAAAAAAACAAAAACAAAAACTGCATTGCCTGGTTTGATCATGTAGGAGGGAGTGTCATGTAATGGCCGAGTATCATTTATATATAAAATAACACTTGGTGCTTATGAATCTATGTGCTAAGGGAAAAGCCAATAATAATTGGAGGCAACACAATCATTCATTATGAGAGGAGGGTAAAAACACAATCTCTGAAAGCTTCAAATAAAGAAAATTAAAAAAAATAAAGAAAAGAAGAAGCTCAAACCAAGACTCTTTCTCTCTGTGTAGACAATTACACATCTGGCTGGTAATCTTTATTTCAGGTTCTGGGAAAACCCTTGTAGTTCTGATGCCCACTGTGCATTAATTGATATTAAATATGTTACTATGCTGTTCAGACTTGACTAATAATATGATGATGTAGATATGTAAGTCATTTTACATGGTATTTATACTGACGTGTGTTACTTTTGTAGTTACACATATTTTTAGAAATACTAATACAGTAGTTGGAATTTCAATGAGTTTTGAGCTTCAATTACATAAACTAAGGGTGGTACTGGCAAGATTTTAAGTCACTCTGATGGCTCATCCTTGCAGATCCTCCAGAAAAACATTTTTCTTAGTTGTTGCATATTCACAAAATAGGAAGTTTTAATTTTGATGACTAGACTTTAAAAAAGAAAAAGATGTTAGCTATGTTGAAGAAGGATAGTATACATGGAAGCCAGTATATAATAAAATTTAAGTGTTTTGGAAGAAAGTTGGCTTAGAAGTTGAAGCAACAGTTTCAGTTTACTTATCATGTAAATTAACCCCTTACAGGTTCTATGAGAGAATAAATGAAAAGTTTGCTGAAATTATGTTAGTGGCTACTCTGATCTGTGTAAAAAAATACCCTTTCAATGACCAAAAGAGGTATCACTGAAAAGTGAACTTTCATTTTAATTGTAGTTCAGGAAATGTACAGGCTTTAAGAGAAGTGCAATTCAAGGAATACTGAAGAATCACTATAATTATTTATATTTTATTATAATCAAAATTTATCATTAACATGATGGGGTTAAAAGAAAATTTAAAGATAGTATAGTAGTTTAAAATGTTTATAACAACTTCAAAAATGTTATTTATTCACTTACTGTGGCCTTAAAGTAGATTTTAATTTTTGTCATGCTAGCAACTTCTATAAGGTATGTAATATACTATATAGTTGGGTTGATGAACTTAGAAATCCAAGGACATGAGAGGATCCAATTTAGAATATCAAAGGTATATTCTGTTTCCCAAACTTTTTTTCTGATTTCTTGTGATTGGTACACAAATTCATTGAAATAAATGGAACCATGAGAAGTACAACTAATGGTCCAATCTACTCAAAAGTCAGGTATATAGAAAGTTGAAAGCAGAAGCATCAAAGTTTTACAAGACAGCACTAGTCATTAAATCCATGATATGTAGCAAAAAGAGATATATACAGAGGGACTCAATGCATGAGTTTGATTGACCAGACAAATGATAGAAACATACTTTTAAAAGAACATTCTGGAATATGCGCTGCAAAAGAAATGAAAATTGAGTGGCGATAGACACAGAACAGCAAGTATCTGTAATAATCAAGACAAAAATATCAGTGGTTTAGATCAAGCTAGCATTAGCAGTAATGTAAAAAAAAAAAAACCTGGATTTTGCTTGCATTTCATAGATAGTATGGCTAATTTTTCTAATGGATGATAAATGATAAGAGTCAGAAATAGAGGAACACAAATTATTTGCAACATTCTCTGAGTGATATGTAAAACTAGAATTACCATTCACTTCAATGAGAAGTCTGTAAAGATGCCTCTTTGGGGAGAAACAGCTTATTTTTCTAATTTTCATGTTAATTATTAATGTTCTGTTGAACTACTTATGCAACAGAAAATTGGATGTGGATGTCTGATGTTTAGGAAAAAGGTCAAGAATTGTAATATATTTTGGATTCTTCAAGATTAGATGATAAATTCAGCAGGTTTGTGAAAATATTTAGAAAAGTAAGATGAGCAGAAGAAAAAACAATCAGTTTCTGTGATCATTTAAAGAATAGGTATGAGAAGGAGCCAGTGAAAAATGGCCAGTAATAGAGAAGCAAATCCAATAAAATGTGATGCTTTCAGGTTGCTGTTAGGATAGTGGTTCAAGATGGTCACAGGGAGATAAGGAACAAAAATTAATATCTGAATTGAGAAAAATATGTACAGTGTTTACAGAGATGGCATTGAGCACTTTGCCTGAGTAGTTAATATGAAGTCATCAGGAACCATGCAAGCTGTGCTACATGAAAGAATGGCAGACTAGATACTGATGGGAGTTACTACAATTTTTATTATTTATCTGGTCTCTATCCTTCTGTCAGTCTGTCTGTCTATATATATATCATGCATGCATATTTTGTTTGTTTGAGATGTGATTCCTCTATGGATGTATGTATGCATGCATTTTTTTTTCTTTCTTTCTTTGTTTTTTGAGATATGGTTCCTCTGTGTATCCTGGCTGTCCTGGAACTCATTCTGCAGATCAGGCTTGCCTCAACCTTAGAGATGACCTCTCTTGAGTGCTGAAACTAAAGGTGTGTGCTACCTCTTCCAGGCTATTATATATTTCCTGAGTATAACAACAAAGAGTAGGGGAAAGACACTATGCTGATATGAGGTTCAATACTGGTATTTAGGGAAGCAGGAACATGATATATAGTGTGTAACAGTAGTAAGGAGTCCAAGACAACAGTATCCAAACAACATATATGTCTTTTCAAATTCCTGTCAAGAAATATACCTTGCCCACAAAGACAGGGTTTCTCTGTGTAACAGCCTTAACTCTGTATCCCTGGTTGGCATCTAACTCACAGAGATCTGCCTGCTTCTGTTTCCTAAGTGCTGGGATTAAAGGTTTGTACCATCACTGTCCTAAAACAAATCTTATTTTCTTGTTCCATGTTGGGAATGCCTTAATTATGTTACCATTTCAAACTTGTAAAGTTCTAAGTATGTCCATAATAAGAATATTGCTACCTAGTTCCAGCTATCCATTTTTTTTCAGGTTGTGTGAGATCTGGGAGGTTGTTAAGAACTTTTTTGATGTATTCCTTTGTTTAAGAATTTACAGAGAAGGCACAACTGAAAGAAGATGGATACACAGGTTCTATGCTTCAATACTTAAGAGTTTATTAAAGTGTGTTTGATGTAGTCCTATAATATTAATTACTAGGGAGGCCGATACAAAAGTGTTACAAGCACAAAGCTCTGCTATATAACTTAGTAAAACTTTGTTAAAATACATTACAAAAAAGGATCCAGGGATATAATTCAGTAATAGAGTACTAGACTAGTATGTGTGAGGCTCTAGTTTCAAACTCTTACCAGTTAAAGACAAAATCTTGTTCCTGTATATCCTGTATATGACATATATGACATTCCTTGGGGATACTTTTTTCTTTTTTCTTTTTTTTTGCAATACCCAACAAAGGTAATATGTCTCAAAGAGAACAGAAGTGTTTAGTGATTTTCTCACAAATTTGGTATTTATAATATATCTAAAATATATACTATGGTTTTATGCGACTATAATTTAGATTTGCCCAAATCAGATGTTTATGCGACGTCAATCAGAAGTAAGGACAAGAAAAAAAGTGTCTTTCTCTTGGGATACAATCAGAAAGTAGTAGGCAGAAACTGAGGCATCTTATTTATAGAGGCATCCTAATGACTGAGGACTACCAAGTGTGTGTGTGAGTGTGTGTGTGTGGGGGGGGGGTGTGTGTACATACATACACATTTAAGTAAACTAGACACAGTAACACTGCGGTGTCATTAAAATAAATGTTTTTATATATTATAAATATGTGGTAGGCATGTTGTACATATTTATTATTGCTCTAATTGTGGTTTTAGGTTCTAAGGAGACTGAGGTGATAAAAGAATAATCATTTAAGTGGGCTCATGTCTTACATTTGACAGAGTGCTATAATTTTTTGGAAATTATTACTTTTCTTCATAATAATACCATTAAAAATATTAGAGAGCTGTTTTTCAAGATATTAGCCCTTCCCATGCATTTGTTGCAGGAACACAAAAGCCATTCTCCAAGGTAAAAATAATTGTTCTCAGAAAATTGAAATAGCTTCTCAGATAAACAATGACTGTATGAAAGCGACACAGAGAAAGGAGAGCTATAAGATTTTCAAAGGGGAAATTGTAGTGATCTTTTCAGATATTTTAAAAACATGTTTTGCTCCTCATATAGAGCTTTTGAAAGTAATTTATCTGTCTGTAAGAAGAAATGCTTAAAAAACAATTTTATCAGATTTTCTATACACATCACGGTTTTGTAAGTATCTAACTATGCATCCAAGGTTTGCTACGCATAACCTATATAGATTGTTCAGGGTAACAACATTTGTAGATTTTTCAGGGTGACCTCAAACAGAATATATTCTGCTGTTTAGAAAATATTCTCATGGGATTTTGGATGTCCTAGTGATTCTATATAATTCATTCAATATAAAAGAATTCAAGAACTCATTTATTTTTTCCTAGTTTGTATGAATTTGTCAAATATGATTTGATTTATTAGAACTTCTGATAAACACATTCATTCATCTTTAGGAAAATAGTGAATCCAATGAAGTGAATCTATTTCATATTTCTCTTTTACTGAAGAGTTCTCTTAAACTTAATACAACATGTTTAAAATAATGTCAGTAGTATTTACTAAGCATCTACTCAGAATTATTTGATTGTAATTAAGCAGAATTTTTCCCTTTGGATTTCTTTAAAAAAAAACATATTGCCACCTGTTTGCTTTGCCCATTATGAAGAGTCCACAATTGTGGTAGAGATGGAATCATATGCCCTTTACTACATGGTAGTAGCTACAAAAAGAACTACAAAGGAATTTTAAATACCAAGATACCAACAGAAATAAATTGCCTTTATAACTGCCTCATTCTTTTCATAAGGCATACTGAAAGTAAAACTGTTACTCTTTAAAGGGAAACAGAAGGGTCTTAGAGAGATCATGGAAAATGGGAACATACTTAAACATAATAAAAGCAATATGCAACAAATCACCAGCCAACATCAAACTAAATGGAGAGAAACTGAATGTGAATCTTCTAAAATGAGGAACAAGACAAGGGTGTCCATCTCTCCATATCTCTTAAATATTGTATTAGAGCAATAACACAACAAAAGTAGATCAAGGGTATACAAGAAGTCAAAGTTTCACTATTTGCAGATGATATGATAGTTTACATAAGTGACCCAAAAAAACTCTATGAGGGAACTCCTACAGCTGATAAACACGTACAGCAAAGAGGCAGGATACAAGAGTAACTAACTCACAAATATCAGTAACCTACTATATATAGATGATAAAGGGGTTGAGAAAGAAATCAGAGAAACTTTTTACAATAGCCACAAACAATATATAATATCTTGGGGTAATCCTTACCAAACAAGTAAAAGACCTGTATAATAAGAACTTTGTGGCTAAAGAAAGAAATTAAAGAAGATACCAGAACATGGAAAGATCTCCCATGCTCTTGGATAGGCAGGATCAACATCGTAAAAAGGGCTATTGTGTCAAAAGCAATCTACAGATTCAATGCAATCTCCATCCAAATCCCAGCACCATTCTTCACAGACCTTGAAAGAACAATACTCACCTTTATATGGAAAAACAAAACGTTCAGGATAGATAAAACAACCCTGTGAAATAATAAAGGAACTTTCAGAGGCATCATCATCCCTGACTTCAAGTTCTATTATGGAACTATAGTTCTGAAAACAGCTTGTAACTGGCACAAAACTAGACAGGTAGACCAATGGAATCAATTTGAAAACCTGGATATAAATCCACACACCAACGACCACCTGAATTTTGATACAGAATCTAAAGTTATGCAATGGAAAAAAGAAAGAATCTGGCACAACTGGATGCTGGTGTGTAGAAGACTGCAGATAGATCCACATGTGTCACCATGAACAAAACTTTGGTCCAAATGGATCAAAGACCTCAAAGTTAAATCCAGCCACACTGAATCTCTTAGAAGAGAAAGTGAAAGATATCCTTAAACAAACTTGTATAGGAGACAGCTTTCTGAACATAACATGAGTAGCACAGACACCGAGATAGACAATGAATGGGACCTTCTAAAACCGACAAACTTCAGTAAGGCAAAGGACACAGTCGACAAGACAAAACAGTAGCCCACAGAATGGGAAAAAGATATTCGCCAACCCCACATCTGACAGAGGGTTAATTTCCAAAATGTACAAAGAACTGAAGCTAGTCACCAAAACACAAAATAACCCTAATAAACATTGAACAATCCAATTAAAAAGTGGGGTATACCCAGGTTCAGGGGGCCTGTGTTGGTCCTATGCTGGTATTCCAGCTGTCAAACTAGAGTCCATGAGCTCCCCCTTGTTCAGGTCAGCTATTTCTTTGGGTTTACCCATCACTCCTCCTACTCTGCAACTGGATTCCAGGAGTTTATGTCTGTTTCTGATTCCATCAGCTACTGAATGAAGGCTCTAGGGTGGCATAGAAAGTAGTAATCAATCTCATTATCGAGGAAGATATTTAATGTAGACTTTCTACTATTGCTTCGATTGTTAGTTGGAGTCATCCCTATGCATTTCTGGACATTTCTCTAGTTAGGAGGGTTGGACAGTCTATGGGGCCTCTGGTAGTGGATCAGTAGTTATCCCTAGTATATGACAAAAAACAACATATATGACAACAACAAAAACAACAACAACACACACATGTATATGACAACAACACACACACATGTATATGACAACAACAACACACACATGTATATGACAACAACACACACACATGTATATGACAACAACAAAACACACACACACACACGTGGTACGTACTCACCAATATATGGATATTAGACATAGAGTAAAGCATTACCAGACTATAATCCACACTACCAGAGAAGCTAGCAAACAAGGCAGACCTTAAGAGGGACATACATGGTCACCTGGAGAAGATGAAAGTAAACAATCTCCTGAGCAAATTGGAAGCATGGCGGAGAGGAGATGGGTTAAGAGAAAGAGAAAGGGAGAAAAGGAGGGCCAAGAAGCACATGAGGGAGTAGTAAGATTGAATCTGGGGAGGAATAGAGGAGAGCAAGAAAAGAGATACATTAATTGAGGGAGCCATTACAGGTTTAAAGAGAAATCTGGCACACTCCAACTAAGAATCTAAGCAATAGTGGAAAGGCTACTTAAATGCCCTTTCCCTATAATGAGATTGATGATTACCTTAAATGTCATCCTAGAGCCTTTATCCAGTAGCTGATGGAAGCAAAAGCAGACATCCTTAGCTATTTACTCAGCCCAAATTCTGGAATCAAGTTGTAGAGAGGGAGGAGTGATGAGGAAATGGGTCAAGAACAGTCTGGAGAAAGCCAGAGAAACAGCTGACCTGAACAAGGGGAAGCCAAGGACACCAGACAGATAACTGGGAAGCCACCAATACTGAGCCAAACCCCCTGATATTGGTTGTCATTTAGGAGGACTGTCCAGCCTGTGGGGCCTCTGGAGTGGAACAGTATTTATCACTAGTGTATGAATGGACTTTGGGAGTCCATTCCACATGGAGGGGTACTCTCTTAGCCTAGACACATGGGTGAGGTCCTATGCCCTGCTACAAATGATATTACAGACTTTGCTGTTCCCCTATGGAAAGAAGACCTCACCCTCCTTTGGGAGCAGAAAGGGAATAGGATAAGGAATCTATGGGGGGCAGTGGAGGAGTGTTGGGAGAGGGAACTGGGTTTGACATTTAAAACAAGATTGTTACTGACTGAAATTACAAAAATATAGAAGGAAAAAATAAATAATTAATTGAACCAGAAAAATAAAGGAAAACAAAACAGTGAGAATTGAACTAATTTCTTTGTCTCACAAGATAAACTATACATGAACTCTTGACCTTGTCATAGAAAAGTAGATTAAGCTTACATATCTGTAAAACACTAAAAAAGTATAGCTAGAATTGAGTAAAATTATGATTTTTCTCAAAACAATGTGAGAAGAAATAAGAATGCAGTTGACTTATACTGGATATTCAGTAGAGGATAATATGTTTTTGCTCTCTTTGTGACAGTAAACACAGTTCTCAGTTCTGTCTCCAATTAATTAAGAGAAAAGAGTTTCTAATTAAAATCAGACAAAGTTGGCTAATGGAATAGACTAATCATGATGAGATACTCATCCAGAATTTTATTTTCTTTCATACAAAATTTTTAGGTTTTTCTTGATTGTTTTTTTAACTGATGATTGTATTATTTAATTACATCTGCCAACAGCAATGATAAGTGAACAAATGAATGAAGGAACTTGTGACACTTTCAAGTCAACCAATTTAGCTTAAATATTTCAGTTAGAATAAGAGAAAAGGATACCATAGATTGGTTGATAAAATATAGTACAGGTCTGTCAAAGTGACACAGTAGCTAAGGGTGCATGCTACAAAGTATAAAAGCCTTGGATCCCCCAGGGTGCAAGCAGAGAAATAAGTAAGTTCTCTTCTGATGACCACATACATCCTGTGTCACACAAGCATACAACCACACATACATATACAAAATAAATATGTGCAAAAAAATTTAAAGGATAGAATATAATAACCTGATTAATAGGAACTCTGAATTATTTATATAGTTGAAAGTTCCTGGATATTGCAAAGCAAATTTCTATTCTCATGTTAAGAAGGAACCCATCTTTCATATCTATAGTGCTCACTTACACATGGACCTCATAATGTAAATCATTTAAAACACATCTGCAAAAGGTAATAAAGAAATCCCATGTGATACACAGGTCAGTTAATCATAGAGGAATATGAACAAATATTGATTTCTGATACTGTTTTCTAAGTAAATAATTATGCTAATAATATGAACTACCTACCAAAGAAATACAAACCCAGTTTTTAGAGCTGATTGTAGAGGAAATGTCTATTAAAGCTGATCAAAGTAGGAAATTTAAACAGACTGTTAAGTAATGAATGTTTATGTTAATGCAATGGCAGATCTCTAATCATGACTATACCTATGTTTTAATGGATATGGTTAAAACACTGAATACTTCATGGTTAGTCAGATTTAATATATAATAGTATATAATATGTAATAGTTTTTAATGAAATAAATAAGCATATATATAGCTACATCATTTAAAAATCAGGTTACTGATCTTCCAAAGTTTTTTGAAATTCTGGAGAAAGTTTAAACAAAGAAGAATGATACATAAACATAAAAATGCCATAACAAATTCCATTACTTTGGATGTTAACTTTAAAATAAAAACAGGGTCTGGCACAACACTACATATCTATAATTTCAGCAATCAAGAGTCTAGGCAGGCAGATGACTGAAGTTTAAGGCTTGTATAGTCGCCACAAAACAAGTTCTATGCCAGCCAGGACTATATAGTAAGAATTCCATCCTCAAAGGAGCTGAGTTTAAAAATAACCATGTTATCATTGACCCAGGGGTCCAAATATTATAAGGTGAAATCCTTTATGAATCTTGTAATAAATAACATAGTTGTTTAAAGCGTTTTATGAAATCCCTGAATAAAAGTGGCAAATGATAATATAGCCTAGTATTCTTTAGAAACTTAATAAAAAAATACGTCTACTTTCTTCTTTGACTCCCAGGGTTCTTCAAGGTAAATTCATATTTAGCAATTACCATGGGTATAGCTGATTCACTTTTGACTTACCATTGAAACCAATGTACTTATGGATGTTTCTTCTTACAAAGTATAGTTACTAAACATCCTTTATATGCCTGACAATCAATGAGAGATTCCGAGTGCCTGTCCTCATGGACTTTGGTATAACAGTAACAGCACTTATAAAAAACATTACATGGCACAACACATCACGATCAGTTTTCGGAAAGCTAAAGTAGAATAAAACATCTTAAAGGAGACTAGAGAAATATGAAACCTTATTATTAGAGGAACAAATCTACAATTATATCTTAGTAAAGTCAAGACTTCTATTTTATCAGTTGATAGAACTGGACTTGGCTATAGCTGAGTGGTACAGTGCTTGTGAAGTTAGTACACAAAACAGAAAGAAAAGCAAAAAGAATAAGTACTATCATCAATCAATGGGCTCTAATAAATACTTGAAGAACTTTGGCTTCTTCTATTTTGTTGATTTATATTTTATACATGGACAGTTCAGCCATAATTTGCCAAAAGAATGAATAATTAAATTTATAAAGAATTTTTTCTGATCTAAAAAAAAATTAAACAAAAAATCATTTAAAAGACTGGAAAAGTCTTTATATATTGTCTGTCTTAAATTTCATTCTACATTTCAGCATTAACTCTATTCATAAGACCAGCCACATAAATCTTCTTGATATATAATACCTTGTCTGACTTGTCAGTCTAAATTCTGTGACAGATGTCTTGAATAAACCGATTCCTTGGATGTCAATTATATCCTCCACTTCAGGCTCGGTAGCAATCAATGTTATAGGAAATTTCCAGATTCCATCTGTTATGCACTCAACTTTCAATGTGATATGAGCCCTAGAACAGACAGAGAGACACACACAAGCATACAGACAGATTAAAAAACTAGGACGACAAGGAAAAAGAATAAAATATTAATTTAATATCTAAAGTAAAAATGAAAGTATCTCTTGAGTTCAGCAAGAAAAGGGGGGGCATTACAATTTGAAAGTCCAAAGAAGGTTATTTTTACTTTAGGAATAAATTTTTAGTTAATAATGTAAAGTAATAGGGTGTCATTTGAGATGTAATTTGTGAATCTTCTTTTCTACTTCCTAGTTAGCACTACAAATACAGTAATTATTGCAAAACTGACTACCGGTTTTCTGTAACTAACAGAAATTATCAGATTACTTGGTAATTTATAGGTATATTATGGTAAATGTGGCCAATGAATTATATTTTTTTCATTAGAATCCTTTTCATAGCTTATTAGCTATAAATGACATAGCTGAAAATATTTTTACATAGTATTAAAGAAATAATGTAATACAAACATTGACAGGCAAAAAAATTACAATGAATTAAAAGCATAATAATGCTATATTTAAATGTAAGAGTTATGATTACCGGAATGGTTTTCTTGGTGTAAATATCAGATTGAAAATCAATGAAATTAATTCATGTTTTATGTTAAAATGTTTTCTGTACAAATATAATGTTACAGAGGAGTCCAGGCTAGTCTTCAAATCTTCAGATTCAAATTCTATTTCATACTCAAATTCACGTCTTTTAGGAGTTACTAGGAAAATTAAAATGAAAATATGTCATTTTATTTCATTATATATAAAATGAATATAATTTTATGTGTCATTTTATTTCTAAATATGATTTTAGAAGAAGGGAAAAAGTAAATTTTTATGTAACTTTATTTTCATGTTTACTATAATACCAGGGATATAATACTATGAGTGATTTTGTTAAAGTGAAATACATGAAAATAGATACAAATATAAAACACAATTCTCAACATTTTTAATTCTTTACAATTTAGGCTTATGGAAAAAGAAAGCTAAACAAAAGATGACAATCTAATTATGAAAAAGAAATACTTTTACATGTATGATATCAGAGAAATATATGCATATGATGACTGACATAGGGTGAGGTAAATAGGACTTGTAAGCCAACAAAGCAGTCTCAAAAAGACAACACATTAATTGAAAATCAAGTCTTTAAGTTATGTACAACTAAGAAAGATATACTAGCATTTCAGCAGTTAATAGAGATCATAGTTCTTGCAAAGGATGAAGATATGTTTCCCAGCATCACACTTTGGCTCACAACCACCAGTAACTCCAGTTCCAGTAGATCTGACTTCTGCTTTTGTACTCTGCAGGGCACTTTACATGCTCATGGTGCATATAAACACATGGGGGCCAAACTCTCATCTGCATGAAATTTTAAGTCTTTTGAAAAAAAAATACACGAGTTTAATGTACAGCTATTTATGCAATAAAACCATTCTCAGATAAATGGCTCCAATTTGAAAAACACTGAACTAATTTTCAATGAAGCACAATGAATGGACTAAGAGATGCCATTATAGATACCCTAAGAACTAAAAGTGAACTCTAACCTATTAAATTGGCATTAAAAATATGGTAGAGTAATCTAAGTACCTGATATGATTTTTACTCTGGTGAGTAATGACAAATGTTTAAATAACATAGGTGAATTAAACATTACTATGTATAATTTACATATATATGGAAGTTCCATAATGAGAATTCATACTTTATACATTAATAAGTGACAGTAAAAATTAAATAATGACTACTCAAAAAGTAAGTGTATAAATCCAATATTAAAAAATATATTTAATCACTTGATCCTGGAATCTATGTCTTGTTATTCACAGAGGCTAATCAAAATTTCTGGCAGACAAGTTGCATTACAATTTAATGATAAAGATATAAAGGCAATTTAAAGCTGTGTATGAGGACCCACTGGAGAGGACCACTGTATTTTCAAGTAATAAGTGTTAATTGCTTCAGTGGACTCAATGGGGAAACAACATAACTGAGGGAGGGAATATTGACAGTTATTTTTCTCATCAAGTTTATGAATATGTACATATTAATGAAAAGGAATTTAAAATATTAGAACAAAATTGTGTCCAGTTTCAACTGGCTTCTGCTAACAGGATTTGCCTTGGGAGATAAAAGAATGTATCTGATTTCAACAAAAGAATATGGGGAGAGAGCAGGCCATTCTCTTGCACAGTCCTGTTACAAATGTTATGAGGCAATCTCCATGCTAAATTTCAGAGGGGCTGTATTATTTTGCTTTCCAATTTAGAGTACAGAAGATTTAAAATTTCCTCATTTTTCTCAACACTTCTTAAAATAATGCCCATGTAGATGTAATACTATTTGTTTTTTTTGGGGGGGGGGGATGAGAGCATTTCTCTTGTAATATGTAGCAGTGAATACATTTTCATATAGTTATTAATTATTTCTATATTTTTTCTGGAGGAAACTTTATTGCCTATGTTTTCAATTATGTTATTAGGCATTTTAAATAGTTGTACACATTTCTTATATATTTTGGAGATTAAACCCTTATCAGATATAGTGTTTGCAAACATTTTCTCCCTGTTGATTATGTATTTTGCTATGATTACAACTTGCTAAATGAGGTCAGGTGTGGAATCATTTTGACTTCAGTGTTTGGATTTTGAAATCTAGAATGCACCATTAATAACATATATCCAATTATTTTAATTTATATAGAAAATATGAAATACAAATGAAAGGCATGCAATAAAATTTGTCTTTTAGACAATGATTAAAGTATTACATTTGATTCATATCAGTTTTTCTATTTTTTTAAAGTAAGAAGCACCCTTTGTTTATAAATGTAATATGGCTTTTGTAACAATTCTTAAATCTACAAGGGATTCAATGTTTAGTTCAGTGGCAGAGAACTTGCATAACATATATGAAACCTTGGGTTAAATGTTCAAAATGACACACACAAAAATAGGAAAATCGAGAAAGATGTAGAAGTTTAGTTAAAGTGGAAATACTAAAGTTGAAGGATTTATCATTTGTGTCATAGAAATGAATGTAATAATCACACTTATTATTACTACTGAGCTAACTGCTATGTAAACACAACGAATTTAAGAGAATTCTTGAGTACTTGAATGTTATATTGTAAATGAAAAGTGGATCTTAATTTCTAAGCAACCAGCAGCCGGCATTTTAAAGTAAATGAACTTTTATTTACTATAGTTAAATTTTATAGCCATCTTACCATCAACATCTTCATAAATACTGTTAATAGAATTTCTTTTTGGAAACACTACAAATTCTATCAATTCATGTGATGGACGTGGGCCAAAAAAACTACCAATCATTGTTACTTCCACCTTCTCTTCTATCCGTTTGTTGGCCTGACATTTTATGACAACTGTAGGAGAAATTTTTTTTTTTAGTTAAAGGTTTTAGTTAAAGCCCATTCACAGTGATAAACTTCCTCCCACAAAGCCACACCTACTCCAACAAAGCCACACCCACATCTCCTAAGAGGGTCAATCCCTATAAGCTCATGGGGGTCAAATTACATTCAATCACCCACAGTATCAAAAAGTCAAATACATACATACATACATACATACATACACACACATATATATACACACACACACAAATTTGTACATCTTAATATAGTTCTAATCATCCAACATATATATGTATGTGTATATATGTGTAGAGAGCTGCAAAGTGCCACGCCTTAAAGATGGAGCTGGCTTCTGCCCTCCATCTTCCCGATGGTGAGTGCTCTCTGTATTAAACAATTCCATATTTGGCTAAAAGCTGTGAATCTGGCTTGCTTCTGTGTATGTGGACCTGTCTGTTTTTGTTTTTCACCGCATGGCATTCTGGGGTTGACTGCATAAGGGCTTTTAAGCTGTGGGCTGGGATGCCCCCAGGTCAGAATATACAAGGTTCCTGAATAAACTGCTTAAAGAAGAGTACAAATGTTGCTTTTTCTTTGCTGGTCAAAGTAGATGCCACAGGTGGAGGCCCTTACAGGGAAACCTCTCATCAAAAGACTCAGAACTTTCTGCAGTCAGGGTAAGTGCACTGAAACTTCCTGGTTAAAGTGGGAAGATCAGCGACAAAAGCTGATGTTTGCTCTCTCTGTAAATAAAGAGGGAGCAGGAAGTTCCATGACAAGAGCTGATAATTTGCTCTTCTCCATAAACAAAGAGGTAGCAAGAAAAGTTCCCTGCACAGCGAACCAAAAGTAAAAGCTTAAAAAGAAACTTTGCTAATTTAGCAATGGGCGCTTCTCAATCCCACCCAATTTTTTGGCTCTGAATTTAAAAATCAGGAAAGCACCCTAGAGAGGTTCTTGGAGGAATGCTATACCATTGTGCCTTGGTGCCTTGGTTCGTGGTCTCCTGGAGCCTTACACTCCCTTCATGGGAAAAATTAGGGAGGGATCTTGACTTCGCTGCTAATCAAGGAGTGCTTAAAGGCAGAGCAAGACCTATCTGGAAATTAGTGAGAAGCTGCCTTGAGGACCAGCGATGCAGCGAGGCAGTGGAGAATGGACAGGCTGCCTTAGAAATGCTACAGGAAGAAAGGTCAGAACAGGCAAATAGTGAAAAGGGAGATAAGACAAAGAATAAATTGTACCCAGATCTCACAGAGTTAGAAGACTCGGAGTCTACAGACTCTGAGGAAGAGCTACAGCCTCTCATAGAGCAGATCAAGAAGATAAGAATAAGAAAAAGGGAGAAGAAGAAAGAAAAGGACAGGCCCGAAAGTGGTTGCAAGATGTCTCCATCTAAGGCAATGCCGTGCACCCCACGGTACATGGAGGGAAGGAGTGGCAGCAAGGGGCGCTCTTTTTGCCCTGAGGTCTGGAAAACAGTGAGAACAGAACTACCGTTGGCCTATCCAGTATTTCAAGATCCACAAGGAAACAGATATGAAGAGCCATTAGGTTTTAAGGTGGTAAAGTCTCTGGCTGAATCTGTAAGAACATATGGAATTACAGCCTCCTTTACTGTGGCTCAAGTGGAAGCATTGCACAGACACTGCATGACACCCAATGATTGGACAGGGCTAACTCGTGCATGTTTGAGCCCAGGCCAGTATTTAGAATGGAAAGCTTTTTTAATTGGATATGCTAATGATCAGGCTGCTGCTAATCAGCTGCGGAAATCCGGCCTGGGACAGAGACATGCTACTGGGACAGCGGTGCTTTGCTAATCAGCAGACAGGATACCCAATACAAGTTTTTGAACAAATTAATCACAATGCTATAAAGGCATGGAAATCTCTGTCTAACAAAGGGGAAGTGAGTAGCAATCTTACTAAGATCTTACAGGGTCTCATGGAGCCATTTTCAGACTTTGTTGCTCGCCTGGTAGAAGCCCAGGGAGGGTGTTTGGTGATTCTGATGCAGCTATGCCTTTGATTAAACAGCTTGTTTATGAGCAGTGTACGAAAGAGTGTAGGGCTGCCATTACACCTTATAAGAGCATTGACTAATGCTGGCCTAGCAGCAGCTGTAGTTCAGCTGACTCAAAATAAAAGAGGAAGTTCAGGTGCCTGCTTTAAGTGTGGCAAGATGGGGCACTTAAAGCAATAGTGCCATGAAAGAGGAAGTGCAGCTGAAGCAGGAGGGGGACAACGCCCTAAGCAGCCTAGACTGTGTCCTAAGTGTAAAAAGGGAAAACACTGGGCGAATGAGTGCCACTCTGTGAAAACCGTTAATGGGCAACCTTTAACTCGAGGCTATGGTGGTACTTATCCAAAAACGGCCAGCGGGGCCCCTGCCCTCAGGGCCTGCAAATATATGGGGCAGTAGAGAATCAGGACAAAAAGTGGAGCCAGGAGATGTGGCCAACCCTTCATCATCCCAAGGACCACAGAGAGCCACTTTAGGTTCAGCAGGATTGGACCTCTGCTCCACCTCCCAACTCATATTAACTCCCCGGATGGGGGTCCACTAGATAGAATCAGATTATACTGGAGTGGTGAAGATCATGGTCGAATCCCCAAAAGGGATTTCAGCCATTTCCCCTGGCTATAGGATAGCTCAACTGTTATTCTTACCCAGCTAACATGAACGCTTTGCTGCACAGTCCAAAGAAAGAGGAAAAGAAGGTTTTGCATCCACAGGGACAGACTTAACCCTTCTGTCCTTAGACATGGATCAAAGACCAGTCTTGGAGCTTTGTTGTAGATGGTAAGAAGATTCTAGGTTTGTTGGACACAGGTGCAGATAGAAGCATTATTGCCAAGAAAGACTGGCCTACAAGCTGGCCAATACAAGTCTCCTCTCAAACTTTGCAAGGTCTGGGTTATGCCAAGGCACCAGATGTGAGTGCAAGACAATTACAATGGAAAGATGGGGAAGGGCATTCTGGAGTCATGCAACCCTATGTATTAGAAATTCCAATCTCTCTATGGGGAAAAGATCTTTTGAAAGACATGGGCTTTAAGCTGAGCAAAGAATATTTCCTTGCTTCTCAGAAGATGATGAAAGACATGGGTTATCATCCAGGTTATGGAATAGGGAAGTTCTTACAAGGAAGAAAAGATCCCATTAGCACTCAAAAAAGAAATCCTAGGCAGGGCTTGGGTTTTTCCTAGGGGCCACTGAGGGAGGCCTTCCCATTACCTGGAAAACAGAGGAGCCAGTGTGGGTTCCTCAGTGGCCACTTTCCTCTGAGAAATTGAATGCTGCAAAAGAACTCATGGCTGAACAACTGTCCTTGGGACATATTAAACCCTCAGTTTCTCCATGGAATACTCCCATTTTTGTGATTAAAAAGAAATCTGGAAAATGGCGTCTGTTACATGATTTAAGAGCAATTAACAATCAGATGCAAATTATGGGCCAAGTTCAACAGGGCTTGCCACTGCTATCATCGTTGCCAGCCTCCTGGCATATAATTGTTATTGATATAAAAGATTGCTTTTTCTCCATTCCCCTGTGTAGCAAGGATAGTGAGAGATTTTCCTTTACTCTTCCATCTTGTAATCATGAGGAACCAGATCAAAGATTTGAGTGGGTAGTTCTGCCACAAGGCATGACCAACAGCCCTACTATGTGCCAACTTTATGTTGGAGAAGCCATTGGCCCATTAAGAAAAGAATTTCCTACTTTAAGATGTATTCATTATATGGATGATATACTATTGACTGCAAAGGAGCGGGCTTATATAGATTTAGTTAAATTGCTTGAAAAGAATGGGTTGTTTATAGCCCCTGAAAAGGTTCAGAAAGAAAGTTGTAGATTATTTAGGAGCTAAGATTAGTGAGAAACAAATTATTCCACAAAAGGTAGAATTAAGAAGAGATCATTTGAAAACCCTAAATGATTTTCAAAAATTGTTTGGAGATATAAATTGGATTAGATGTTATTTGAAATTAACAAATTATGAATTAAAACCTTTGTATGTTTTGATTGCAGATTCTGCCCTAAATTCTCCTAGACAATTAACTGTAGAGGCAAGAAAGGCTTTACAGATGGTAGAAGAAAGATTACAGTGTGCCTTTTTACAGAGGTTTACAGAAGGTCAAGACGTTGTTATGTGCATTCTTCCTACATATTATCAACCCACAGGCTTGTTATGGCAAGAGGGAACACTACTTTGGATTTATCATAAAATATCTCCTGCTAAATCTATTGAACATTACCCTACTGTGGTGGCTAAATTAGCCTTGAATGGAATCCAACAATGTTTGCAATGTTTTGGAGTCACTCCAAATATAGTTATAGTGCCCTATTCCAGCCATCAAGTTAAAATCTTTGTGCCACAGTAGATGATTGGGCCATTTTGCAGTGTGGATTTGATGGCAATATAGATAATCATTACCCTAAGCATCCATTATTGGAATTTTTTTAAGGAACATCCTGTAGTATTTCCCAAGATAACATCATCTGAGCCTATTTTAATGGCTCCAAATGTATTTACAGATGGTTCTAAGACAGGCTGTGGAGCCTACATGATAGAAAGACAGGAGCCTGTGTTGCATCAGTTCCAGCCTGGCTCCCCTCAGTTTGTAGAATTAAAGATAATAATGGAAGTCTTTAAGGCCTGTCCTTTTGCTTTTAATTTGATATCTGATTCAGCTTATGTTGTCAATGCCATTAAAGTTTAAAAGTGGCTGGACCATAAAGAGTGCCAGTCCGGTTGCCTTTTATTTCAGCAATTACAAAATTTAATTTGGCAAGGGAAAACTTGTTTTTTGTTCAGCATGTTAGAGCTCATACAGGGCTGCCAGGGCCTTTAAGTGGAGGTAATGATAAAGTTGATCAGTGGACTAGGATGGAATGCATATTTTTGAGTTCTACCTTAGAAAAGGCAAGGAATTTTCATAAGACTTTTCATGTAAAGGCTAGAGCATTACAACATGAATTTCATCTTTCTTGAGCAGATGCTCGACAAGTGATTCTGGATTGTCTTCAATGTGTGATTCATCAACATCCACCCAGTATGGGAGTAAATCCAAGGTGTTTGCTCCCTCTAAAAGTTTGGCAAATGGATGTAACACACATATCTGATTTTGGAAACTTAAAGTATGTACATGTGTCTGTGGATACCTGTTCAGGCATCATATATGCCACACCTTTAATTGGAGAAAAGGTGTGCAATGTCATAACTCATTGCCTAGAAGCTTGGGCTGCCTGGGGTAAGCCTCAGCAGCTAAAAACTGACAATGGGCCAGCTTATACAGGTCAAGCCTTTGCCTCCTTTTGTCAACAAATGGAGGTGCAGCTCCTTCATGGATTGCCATATAATCCTCAAGGACTAGGTATTGTGGAGCATGCTATGGCACATTGAAAGAAGATTATACAAGTTTCCTGAATAAACTGCTTAAAGAAGAGTCCAAATGTTGCGTTTTCTTTGCTGGTCAAAGTAGACACAATATATATATATATTCATATATATATATATATATGAATATATATGAGTTTATATTAAGATGTAGAAATTTGTTTCTGGAACTGGTATGTTCATATAATTAATTCAAGTGGCAACTCTGGCCACATGAACTACTTTTAAACATATCTGTGTATTTATTGGGGTACTCTAAGATCTATGATCTACTCTTACAATAAAAGTAAAATATAAGTTCAATAACATTTGGTTTGAAATAAAATTTAATGTATTTCTTTTGGATTTTCATACATACTTTAAAATTCATATGAAAATTTAAATCTCAAATCTATAAAATACATCATTTTAGTGGTTATTCATAAGACTGCAATGACTTAACATTAATCCTAAATGTGATATATCAAGGTAATCCAAAGCATTCATGATCTCTCTATAGTATGCATTACATGCTAATATCTAAGCCTATCAAGTACAGAAGTTGTCAATGATAATATTAGAATAAAATTTTTGTATATATAATTGCTAATTACATAAGGAACAACTGATATTTGACAGTACCTCTATAATACTATGGAGCAATGTATATAGAAGTTTACATATACAAATTTCTACTATACATAAATTATATACTAAATCTAATGGAAAAATTGAAACCTGATTTTACAAATGTTTGAAGAACATCATGCTATATTTTTTGAGACTCAACAGTACTATGATCTTATGACATATATTAACTGATATTTATGACATTTTTCACAATATTTCTTGTATTTTATTGGTAGTACAAAAATAATTTTATATTTTATAATTATATACTTATAAGTAGTACTATATTTTATAAATGCTATGTAAAATAAAAATAGATGTACCAAATTAGAGCTAAACTAACAGAATGACATAGTTTTACAAAATGTACAAATATTTTTGGTTTTAATTAAGTTTAACCTTAAGGTATTAAGTTTGAAGATAATGGAATCAATTTATAATTGGTGTTATGCCACTGGTCTTCACTACAAAATCTTTAAGAAATTAATGCTTCGTCCAGCACAATGGGTTAATTTCTTACTCTATTATAGTATAACAGGTGGTGGAAGTATTTTCTAATAATCTGCACCAGTGGACAATAAGTAGGTAAGTTACAAAGTGAATTGGTAACTCATGGAACACCAAAATTCTCCTGAGTTTGCAAATAATCTGAATGGTACACAAAAACGAGTAACAGGCTTGGACAGTGGTGCAGGTGAATGGAAAGCAGTGGCTTATCTCTGGTATGTTGTTATGAAAAGAATGTAAAGGAGACAGTCTAAAACACAATGATATATGTGCATAAAATTTTACTTACTTCCTTCTTAAAAGGATTCCTACAAAAATTAAGTAACAGCAGAAATTTAGAATTGTGCTACAACAATTTAATCACAAATATTTAATTAATTCAGAACATTTACATTATTACTATTTTGACTTAATCTGACATGTACTAGTTACAAAATTCATAATTAATTTTAAAATGTCAAGTAATTACCAAAATATCCTGAAACATAGGAAAACTATGTGGAGTACACTTGGTTTTTGAAGGAAATACATGAGAATGTACTCACAGGCTTAAAAAAAGACAAATAAACCAATATATCTGTTAATTATGTTTATTCATGGACAAACAAGACTGTCTATAATAAGTAGAACCAAGCAACAGCATTATCATAATGTCAACAATTTAATATCTACTTTTTAATAATGTATTATATATTTTAAAATATAGCACTATGAAAAATATAATTAACATAAAAGACGTTTTATCATGTCTCTGAAATATTGTGAAAATAATTTAATTCCAAATGACTTATGTAGGTATTGATAAACCTAAGAACAAAAGTACAAGTTATATTCGGCTGTAAATGCTAGTAGTACTTCTACATATGTGGATTGTTTTCTTTAGTTAAAAGTGTGAAGTATTTAATCTTGGTACTTTTTCTTTTTTTATAACCAATGTACGTATTTTAGGGAAGTACTCTACTACAAGTAAAACTGACCACTTCTTCCTATTTCAATGTGTGATGCTGTAATCTAAGTTCAGTATAGTCTAATCTTGTTTAAGTTATTCATTATTTTATTTGTTTTGTTTTGTCCCTGGATATGGAACTCAGACCCTCTCACATTCTGAGGAAGCAAGGCACTATATCATTGAGCTATATTCTCAACCCAGAAGTCTAATTCTTCCATTTATAATAATTGGTGAGAAATAAAGTAATATTGTAACATTCTTACCAATAGAGCCTGTGTCTGCATAAAGAAGACATGGAATTACAGAATAATTAAGGTCTCTTAGAATTCTATGCTTTTTCTCTCCTGAGTAATATATGCTTACCTGGAGTACTCTTAGGTGGTGGTGCCTGTGGAAGTCCAATGATAGGGTACATCCAGTGTATTGCTTGAATTTCCCCATGGTCTACTCCCATAAATCTGTTAAAATATGGAGAGTTAACACAAAACAGAAATATAGTCAATATAGACTTAGGAAGTAATAATTATATATACATACATTTACATTTTGTATTATTATTGAAGTAAGCTTTACTTACATATAATTACTGCATACATATACATATTTATGTAATAGCAATTAATGAAAAAAGATAAAAAATATGAAAGAGTACAAGGTGGGATACATAGGAAGGTTTAGAATGAGAAAAGAAAAAAATGATGAAAATATATATATATATATATATTATAATCTCAAAAACTATGTAATAGAAAAGGCTGTATTATTTATTCATCTGAAATAATTTGAGTAAGCCTTTTGAAAGTATATTTAGACAGACACATTTAAAGAATAGAAAATATTTTTTTAAGCTGTTGATGTTATAAACGTGCAAGGAAGTCTTAGAAAATTATTCCACAATACAAGAGTTTTGTTATTTATCTTTCAAAAATACATTTGTATTTATCAATGTAACTGAATGTTGACTGAGGAGTAAAAGAGTTCATATTGGTGCTATCCTAAATTATGCAGTAAAAAAAAATCCTATAAATTCTGGGATTTCAGAAAGGGATGAAAGCTTTTATTTTAAGCTGCCAGTTAAAAAGAGAGCATATATTTCATCTACTATTGGGGAAAATTAACAAAAGTTGCCTTATTATTTCTGAAGATGGAATTTTCTTGCAAAATAAAATATTTAAACACTGAATAGAAGATCAGTTGTGAACGTGACTTCTAGGACACCACATTCAAAAGGGCTCTGTGCTTTTAATCACAATATTAAAGAACTTTTTTAAAAAGATGCTTTTATCTGTACTTTTTCACTGGGAGACTATATATGTGTGTATTAATAATAACTGCGACTCTAGGGATGGTGAAATGCCTGACAGAATGGATAAGTGAGCCATAGTAAAAACACGTGGAGAAGAAATATGTGAATATATGATGAACTAAGATTTTTATTTTACTTAGGGTTTCTATACTAATTATAAGAACAGAGGAAACATTTAAATTTTGAACTATTAAATTAAAGCTAAGCAAACTATCTAAGTTACTCTTATTCAGGCAATGATATAGAAACAATACACCCTGGTTACAAGTACTTAGACAAACTTCTGATGCATTTGCAGTGGGATATTCAATTTGTCTGCTTCTGTGGCACTCACTACGCCTATTGGGGGTGGAGCCAGCCCCGGAAGTTACTGATGGAACTAGGTCTAAGGAGGAGGCAGGAATGTTCTCTTGCTGGCATGACATGGAGAGGAGAGCATCTGGTGGAACTTGTGTTCATCTGTCTAATTTGTAAGTTATTTCAACCTGAACAAACATCTATTCGGCCTATTAGTTTATCTTGATCTTTATTAAACCACAATATGCATTCCTCAAAATATTATTCCTTGTTTCAGCAACCAGTAACTATTTTCCCTTTGCACACCTTTTGTTCACTACTGTCAACTTCAAAAACCGTATTTTATTTTTCTGGACATAAGAGTTGCAGTAGCTCAAATCACATAAAATAATGAGCATTATGTTGAATATGTAGCACACATTAAGGAAACCTATCATATCAAGTTCAGTCAAAATACAAACTAGTTGCTTTCTATATTATAATTGTTACCTCTTAGTTTCTGCACTTAGTTCATCAAAATTGTCAACAAGCCAATTTTCTTTGTTTGCTCTCTTCACCTTAACTATCACCATTGTTTTGTATAGTGTCATAGTAGTAGGTATAAATAACACTGGGATATCTACATTTCCTTTAGGAGGCACCACAATTCCTGTAAAACACACAAAAAAAAAAAAAAACAAAAAAAAAACAACAAAAACTTCAAAATGTTATAACATGCTTCCTAAGCTCTGTTCAACTGATAAATAGATAATAGAAATATACATATCCATGATGGAATTCTACTTACGTAAAAAAAAATGAATGAAATCATGAAATTTGCAGTTAAATTGATGGAACTGGAAAATATTATACTAAATGAGGTAATCCAGGACTGGAAAGAAAATACCACACGTTCTTTCTTATTTTACATCATAATTTGAATAGCAGAAAGTAATACCCTAATGGTTTTACTGGCCATTAGTATTTCAAAATTCCTTCCAAATAAAAACCTCATTCTGTTTGTTTACAAATGCTTCACTATCATTCTAAAGTTCATGAACCTTATTCAAAGACATTTTATCCTAGTAAGAAGTTTCTCTTCAAGAAGCTATGAACTTAGAATTGTTAAAATTGATGGCTAAGGTTATCTAGAGTGAAAAAAGAACCAAGAAACTCATGAATTTTGCTAAATCGTACCATCTTTTATGGACTTGGAAGTGTGACAGTTTATACTAGAAAGGGTACAGCACTATTTGCTGTGTATTTCAAACCAAAATATATCCAGATCTTTGCTTGGTGCCTTTATGTTGCCAGCAGTAAAATCTTTTCATGCACAAAGAAATGCAAACATTATTTAATAAAAATACCAAGTTATGAGAGTCAGAAGCCAGATAAACTTCTCAAATATTTTTCAAATTAATTTGAAAACTTTGAGTTTTACTAAGGACCACCAAAAATCATGCTATACAAGGAGCTTGTTGAACCCCAACTCAAGGGTAATGGCCTCTTCAAGTAGAACTTACAGCAAAAGAAACACAGTATTATAATACAAAGCTTTAAAAAAAGTAATTCTACCTGTTGAACAAAATGAAGACAGTCTGGTGGATGGTAACACAGGCTTCAGACTATTTTTTAACAATGAAGGTGCTTTTTCTTTCTTTTCTTTTTTTTTTTTTTTTACATCTATGGCCTTATTTACTGCACACTAAAATTTTCCTTGGACACTGCTCTTGTCTAGACTGTTAGACTTTATGAAACTGTATAAACTAGTCATGCAGAACCCATAGGAAAAGTGACTACTGAAACAAGATGGACATTGGTACAGGGTTCCTGTTTCATAGAAGAGTCTGCCAGATATTCTACAGAACACAGAGAAAAGGGACTGACAAACTGCCAATACAGGTGGACAGTTTAAATTTTCCTACTTTGCTGAGGAGTCGGCAGACACACTATGGCCGATAGGCTGAACACGGAACTTTACAGAAAAACTTTGGTGAATGACCAGGCAGTTAGATGTCTCTGTCATTTCTAGAGTGCATATATTATCCTTCTGTGGTCTTTGATGGAGTTGAAGACAGATTGTTATGGTTATAGTTTTCTTTAGATAGGATTAAAGATAAGTTACATATAGGACATCAGACTCACAAAGATAGGATAGATGATAAAAATATTTTCTTTATCCACATCCTCTCCAACATAAGTCATCACTGGTGTTTCTAATTTTAGCCATTCTGGCAGGGGTAAGATGGTATCTCAAAGTTGTTTTGATTTGCATTTACCTGATAGCTAAGTATGTGGAGCATTTTCTTAAGTGTCTTTCAGCCTTTTTTGATTTCCTCCATTGAGAATTCTTTCTTCAGTTCTGTACCCCATTTTTAAATAGGGTTATTTGGTGGTTTGTTGACTAGTTTCTTGAGTTCTTTGTGTATTTTGGAGATCAGCCCTTTGTCGGATATAGGATTGGTGAAAATATTTTCCCAGTCTGTGGGCTGCCGTTTGGTCTTGTCGACTGTGTCCTTTGCCTTACAGAAGCTTCTAAGTTTGAAGAGGTCCCATTTATTAATTGTTTCTTTCAGGGTCTGTGCCCCTGGAGTTATGTTCAAGAAGCAGTCTCCTATACCAATTTGTTCAAGGGTACCTCCTACTTTCTCTTCTAAGAGGTTCAATGTGGCTGGATTGATGTTGAGGTCTTTGATCCATTTTGACTTGAGTTTTGTGCATGGCGACAGACATGGGTCTATTTGCATTCTTCCACACACCCTCATCCAATTATGCCAGCACCATTTGTTGAAGATGCTGTCCTCGCCCCATTGTATACTTTTAGCTGTTTTGTCGAAAATCAGGTGTTCATAGGTGTGTGGATTAATTTCAGGATATTCAATTCGATTGCATTGGTATCCCTGTCTATTTTTATGCCAATACCAGGCTGTTTTCAGAACTATAGCTCTGTAGTAGAGCTTAAAGTCAGGAATGGTGATGCCTCCTGAAGTTCTTTTATTGTATAGGGTTGTTTTGGCTATCCTGGGTCTTTTGTTATTCCATATAAAGTTGATTATTACCCTTTCAATGTCGGTGAAGAATTGTGGTGGGATTTTAATGGGGATTGAATTGAATCTGTAGATTGCTTTGGGTAAGATTTCCATTTTTACTATGTTAATCCTACCTAACCAAGAGCATGGGAGATCTTTCCATTTTCTGGTATCTTCTTTAATTTCTTTCTTTAGAGCTGGTGGGAGTGCAAACTCATACAGCCATTTTTGAGATCAGTATGGCGGTTCCTCAGGAAAATGGGAATTAGTTTACCACAGGACCCGGCAATCCCCCTCTTAGTCATATACCCAAAGGGTTCACATCCATGCAACAAAGACATCTGTTCAACTATGTTCATAGCAGCACTATTTGTAATAGCAAGAAACTGGAAGCAACCTAGATGCCCCGCAATTGAAGAATGGTTAATGAAGATGTGGCACATCTACACAATGGAATACTACTCTGCAGAAAAAAAATAATGGTATCTTGAAATTCGCATGCAAGTGGATGGCACTTGAAGAAACCATCCTGAATGAGGTAACCCAGTCAGAAAAAGAGGAACACAGTATGTACTCACTCATATATGGATTTTAGACCTAGATCAGATGATCATAACCCTATAATTCACATCACCAGATGAACTAGAATACAAGGTGTATTCTAAGAGATTCATATAAAGTCCCTCACAGAACTGGGAAGGGACAAGTCCCCCAGAACTCAGGTGAAGTGGGGGAGGACAGCAAATGGAGAGAGAAGGAGGAGAAAATGAGGGGGAGGAAAGGAAAACATGTGCGACCAGGAAGATTGAGCCTGGTTAGGAATAGAAGATAGTAAAAGAGAGAGAGAGAGAGACAGAGACAGAGACAGAGAGAACATAAAAGAGGGAGCCAATATTGGTTTGAAGATAAAATTGAACACAAAGAAAGGTCCAGAGAACTACAAGACTGCTTCCAACAAACAATCTCAGCTTCCGTGGAAAGGCTATCATAAATGCCCTTTCTGGAGAGTGAGTTCAACAACTAACTTCTCCATGGAGCCCTCAACTAATGCCTGTTGAAAATAGGAGCAAACACCCATACATAAACACTGAGTCGAACTAGAACACAGAAGCAGATGGAGAGGACAAGACCATGCAGCAGAAGCACATAGAGACAGCTTACCTGAACAAGGAGGAGCTAAGGGCCACTAGACTGATAGCTGGGAAGCCCACATGGGACTGACTCAGGCCCCCCTGAATATGGGTCTCAGCCAGAAGGACTGAACAGTCTAAGAGACCTCAGACAATGAAGCCAGGATGTATCCCTGGTGCACAAAAGGACTTTGCGAACATATCCCCCATGGAGGGATAACTGCCTTAATCTAGAGACAGGAGAGAAGCCCTAGTCCCTACTTCACAGGACCTGTCAGATCTACATGACCCCAACTGGATGGCATTCCCCTACATATGGAATTGTGGTGGGGGGATGGGAGGGGAGGGTGTTTAGAGTGCATGTGAGAGGGCAGAGAGGGTAAAAGAGAGGGAAGGTGGGAGGGAGGGAGGGAGGGAGGAAGAGGGAACTGGGATCAACATGTAAAATAATAAATCAAATTAAAAAAAATGCTTTGACTCCAAAATTTAAGTTCAAGGACAAGTTACTGGGGAAAAGGATTTCTATTTTTGTTTCCACAGAAAATGAAAAGATGTGGATTCCTTCCAGACTAATGTGGTTTGATCAAGCCAGACCGCCTGACACAAGAGTACAAGCTGACCCTACATTCAAAACAGCTGGACAAAACAGCCCTACAGACTACAGCCAGGATATCTGAATCTTCTTCGAATCTCCCAAGACAGCGCCCCTTACCAGCAGGAAGTAGTTTGGAAAGAGCGACGCCCAAATTCCCAAATATTGTGTATAAATGTTTGTTTTCATTTAATTGGACTTTGTTATATAAAATTAAATAAAATTAAAAAATAAAAAAATATTTTCTTTAAATCTTACTAAATGTTTATGGACAGATAACTGTTATATATTTTACTATGTTAAAGTAAAACTCTTTATTTTAGACAGAAAAGAAGATATGATGGGATATGCCATTCTGTAAATATGTTTCCTTATTGGTTAATGAATAAAGCACTGTTGGCCAACAGAAAAGCAAGATAGGTGGGATTAGGAGACTAGGAGGAGAGAGGAAGAAGTAGGGAGGAGTTTTCAATATGTAGGACCAACAGGTTAGAACTCTGTGCCTTCTCTCCGGTAAGATAAGAACATGTGGAATTAATTAGATTAATAGAAATGGGTTACTATTTAAGAGAGCGTTAGCCAATAAGAATTGTTAGTAGCAGGCTAACAGCTTTATATCTAAACAACAACAACAACAACAACAAAAGCGAGTTGGAATCAGACAAAAACACTGAGCCGAACCCCTGGAGCCGAACCCAGAGAGGAAGGAGGGAAGGAGTGATAAGAAAAGGGGTCAAGACCAGGCTACAGAAACGCACAGAAAGCTGACCTAAACAAGGGGGAGCTCACGGATCTCTAGAATGAAAGTTTGGAAACCAGCATTGGACTGACTCAGACCCTCTGAACATGGGTCTCAGTTAGAAGGCCTGGGCAGTCTAAGGACCCTCTGACAGTGTAACCAGGATGTATCCCTGATGCACAGAAGGACTTTAGGAACACATTCCCCATGGAGCGATACTCTCTTAACCTAGAGGCAGGAGGGAGGGCCTAGTTCCTACTCTAAATGACTTGACAGGTTTTGATGATCCCCCTTGGAAGACATCACCCTTTTTGTGGAGTTAGGGCAGGGTGAGATGGGAGGGGTTCAGGGAACATGGGAGGAAAGGAGGGAGAGGGAACTGGGATCAATATGTAAAATAAGAAAAAATAAAAATAAAAAAAATCAAAACAAATTTCCTTAGTATAAAACTGATAATGAAAGCTCTTTTGATCCAGATAAGTATACTAAAACTGTTAAAAAACCATTAAGAACAAAAGAGAAAATTATTCCACTTAAAATAGACCAACTAAAATTTCGTAAAATCATTTTAATTATTAGTCCCATCAATAAAAGAAATAAGGCCAAATACTATGATTAGTAGTTAAAATTTATTATTACTTCTGTCCATTATCTGAGATAAGTATTAATTACACAATCTCAGATAAGTATTTATTGCACATTCTCTTATTTACTTGTAAGAAATCATCAGAAATTAAAAACTATTACTGATCATATTAGAAATGTGATAACTGAGACAATTTGGTTCAAAGTTTTATTCAAAAATTCCTTTGAGAAATTGTATAGTTTACTAAGGGGTATATTATGAACTTTTTTTCTATATGAGGTCTCTATTTGTAATAGACTATTACTATATTGAACATATTTACTTATAGTGAATATGTTCTTCAAAACTATCAAATTTGTACAATATGAATATCCTTAAATTTTGTATACTGAGTTTTTATTGAGAACATGTAAGGTGTTTGATCACTGTATTATTATTTTCTTTTATTGATATTTTATTTGTGCACTCAAACTTGCTTAGCACATTAAGAACTTTTAAAATTATCATTTTATGTCTAGAAAGCCCTTTCTAATGTAACAAAGGAGTAATCTAAATGAGTGTATACACAGGTTGTAAGTGCAAATTCCATGAAGTTTGCACACTTGTATAGAAATATTTTATTTTTTCTTTATAGTTGAAAATTTTTGTCTATTTATAATTTATTTTAATATAAGCAATGAAGAACATATGTAATGATACTGATATTTATATAGAGATAGTTAAATATACACTACACATTTCAAAGATGATTCTGTGGGTAAAGGGATTTTCCTGTTAAGACTGAATACTCTTCTCCTGTGATAACACTTTAAAACCTTTTAACACTATGAAGATTTGCCAGTAGTAATGAAGCTTCCAGGTTGATACCAGCTGATTTCTCCATGTCTGTCCTATGACTTAAGTATATGATAGCTTTAGAAATAGGGTTTAACAATCACGTTCTGAAGAGTAACAAGGATCAATGGAAATACAGTTTTTAGGGTGTTCTATGGGACTCTACTGGCTAACAACTCAAAAAGATGGATTTATTACTAGCATTGAGTTTTTTGTTTAATAGCCTCTATTGTTTTGGATGAGGATTGTACCCTGTTCTCCAGTAGCAGTAATTTTTATTTAAATTTTGTGTGTATGTGTTTGTGTATGTGTGTTTGTGTAAATATTTTAGGAGGCTTTTAAGGTATAGGGTTTCCATATAGTAGTTTAAAGTACTTCCTTCTCTATATCGTCTTCATATCACCCACCCCATTTAACTCTTCTGTTCCATTATCCCTGTTTCCTCCTTCTCATCACCTAATTTCTATACACATTCCCTTGAAATCTATTCCTTATACCCTGATCCTTTCTAGTTTCCAAGTTCCTATGAATACTCTGACTTAAACACAGAAATCTAAAGTTTCAAATCTACTATACACATATAAGAAAAAACATGCAGTAAGCTGTCTTTCCTTGTCCTATCTAGCTACAAACCCTGTGAATGGCTGTGCCTGGATAAAGAATGGACATTATAGGAAATAGGCTTTTGTGAAATATATTTATCATTTTCCTTCTGAGAGATACCATAAAAGCCCCAAACAGAAATATAGCCCTTTTGTAACATTGCATTTTGTTTATTCACATAACTGATAGGACTTCCTTTTTGTCCTTATTTCCTTAGAGTGCTCGGACACAATAACTGTCCAGTGTCCTTATTTCCTAAATATTCACAGAGACATGAAATCTTATATCCATTTGATCTTACTTTTAGATATAAAAATACATAGGCAGTCAGCAAAAAAATCAAAATAATTCATTTCATATGTAGTTGAAATTATGACATACCAGATAGAACTAAAATTACATCTGACAGATTAATGTTAAATTTTGTTTTAAACTCTGCTTATACACAGTATTCTTTATCTCCTATAATTTTTACTTTATATTTTTCAAGTGACAGAATATTTTAATTCACTTCTCAGACTGAATATAATTTCTTTCATGCATCAGAACCTTTTTTTTTCAATCAAAAGCAAGCATTGTAAGAAACCTAATATTTATATAGTATAACACAGGAATTTTTATGTCAAGAAGGAACCAGACAGATTATAACACATAACTTTGAAAAGTATTTCTCAAGCTGTGGTTGTGATTCCTTTGGGGGTCACATGCCAGATATACTAAATATCAGACATTTACTTATGATTCATAATAATAGAAAAATTAAAGTTATGAAGTAACAAGGGAAATAATTTTATGGCTGTGGTGTCACCACTGCATGAAAAACTGTATTAATGGGTCACAGCATTAGGAAGTTTGAGAACCACTGGATTAGAACTTATTTTAACTTAAAAAATAAATTGAAAATTATGCTAAAAAATTACATTATAATTCCCCTCAAATTATTCAACTGCCACTGTTACTACCTCCCTAAGTGTCCTTTATTGAATTTATCTCATGAAAACCTCACCCAGATACCAATTCCATAAATGCCAGATATTGCAGTATTATACTGATCTTCAGTATTTTTGTTCTGATTTCTTTCAGATCATATTATTGGAGGTAAATGATCTATTTTAAGCATTTCAAAATTTAATGAGTACATGTATGTATATATGTTTTATATGAATGTATCTGTGTATATACACATTGTAGAGTGGAGGATGAAATGTAGGACATGCTAAGCAAGTATTTTAACAAGGAACTGTACCTGCATGTTTTTGAATTTTTGCTTTTTCTACATTTCAATGTTGCTAAGCAGAGTCCAGAAGGGCCAAATGACATATTGTAAAAACTGGAAAAATTAAAAGGTCTAGAATGTAAATCACTTTCCTGCAGTTACATTAATTGATGATACAACTAAACACTGAGCCAAACTGCTGGAATGCAGTCCTAGAGAGGAAGGAATGATGAGCAAATGGGTCAAGACTATGCTGGGGAAACCCACAGAAACAGCTGACCTGTGCAAATAAGAGCTCATGAACTCCAGACTGACAGTTGGGGCACCTGCATGAGACTGAACTAGGTCCCCTGAACGTGGGTGTCAGTTCAGGGACTTGGGCAGTCTATGGGGCCTTTGTAAGTGGAACCAGTATTTATCCCTAGTGCATGAAATGGATTTTTAGAGCCCATATTGTATGGATGGTTACCTTGCTCAGCCTAGATACAGAGGGGAGGGCCTTGATCCTGCTCCAAGTGCTGCGACAGACTTTGATGATCCCCATGGAATGGACAGGGAGAAGGTTGGGGGGGAATTGGAGGGAGAGGGAACTTGGATATTTAAGTAAAATAAGGCTGATTTTAATTGTAAAACTTAAATAATAAAAAGGAATTTTACAATGTTGCTGATGCAGATGGATGATTAAAATAAATACAAGGAAACAATTAATACATTGTAGGGAGATGTTAATAGTTACTGACTTCAACTAATCAAATTCTGATAAGATAATATTTATCATATTACCATAAACTTGATTACTATAATTTGAAAACTTTATTATTTTAGGCAAATTCATAATTCTTGAGATATATATGTTTTCACTTGTTTATTGAACAGGAGATTGAACCTCAGACCTCATATAGGATAGGCATGTACATATTACTGAGCCCAAAATTTAGATTCTTTAGATTTATTACTTTTAAATTATTTTTTTAATTTTCTTCATATTGGTTAGTATACTGGTGGGATTAATATACTGAAAAAAACTATCTTTACCATGAAATAAGTTTTCAGGCAAACATTAGGAAATTTGTAATCATTTTTTAAGTATGAGTACTTACAAATTTTGTATTCTTCTAAAAATTTCATTACCAATACACCCCTATTTTAATTGGTATGAGATCAGAACATTGAAACTTTCAAAAACAAGAGACATCCATATAAAGAATATCTTTCAATTGCAGCAGTGCACAGAATGACAGAATGTAAGAAAGAAATCCTGTACCATGTGTACGCCTCAGAGAGCTGAACCGGAATGCAGAATTCTCATGGAGGAAACTATCCCAGCAATGGTCAATTACAAGATTCTTGGGTTCTTCTTTATCTAATTGAGAAACAAAGAGATATTATATTTCAGTGTCACATACAAGACAGTCTATCTAAATGGCAATTAAATTAAGTCTTCTTCAAACTTACATAAGTATGTTTTGACATGAAATTTAACTGACATATTTGAAGAACATATTCAATATTAGAATTGGTTTTCTATATTCCACTAAAATATTTAATAATCCATCCACAACTGGATTCCAGGAATTTGGTTCAGTGTTTAGCTGTGGATTTCTGTTTCTGCTTCCATCAGCTACTGGATGAAGGTTCTAGGATGACATTTAAGGTAGTTCGTAATCTCATGATAGGGGAAGGGCATTTAAGGTAGACTCTCCATTATTGCTTTGTTAGTTGATCTTGTAGATCACTGTACATTTTCTTAGTGCCGTATTTTTCTTTAAACCTATAATGGCTCACTCTATTAATGTATTTCTTTTCTTGTTCTCCTTCCCTACTCTTCCTCCAACTAGATCTTCAAGACCTTGGTGGGGAAACCCAAAGAAACAGCTGATATGAGCAAGTGGGAGTGCATGGACCCATGTTTGACAGCTGGGGAACCAGCATAAGAACAAACCAGGACCCTTGAATGTGGGTGCCAGCTGGGAGGCCAGGGCAGTCTATGGGTTCTCTGGCATTGGAACTAGTATTTATCCCTAGTGCAACAGTGGACTTTGGGAGACCATTCCTCATGTAGGGATACACTTTCAGCCTATATACATGGAAGAGGGACTAGGTCCTGCCACAAATGATGAGACAGACTTTGATGATTCCCCATGGGAGGCCTCATTCTCCTTGGGGAGTGGATAGAGTATGAGATGGACAGGAGGGAGAGGGAAATGAGATGGTATTTAAAAAGGAAAGAAAGAATCTACCCCCAATTATTGGAGATTTAAGTACTCAACAGATATGGCTAATCTATTCATCCACACAAACATATAGAAATTATACAACACTAATTATAAGATTAAGCCCAGGACAAACTGTAGTAATTGTAAAACCCAGGGAACTAGAAAGAGGCCGTTGTTAGTGGTGTTAGGTATGGAAGAAAAGCCCTTAAGTACTGTGGTATAATAGAAAATAGGTATTATGAAAATGGAAAGAGTGAATAATTGGTGTGGAAAAATGTAAGCAGGGAAATGGGTGGAGGGTGGATGGGAGAGAAGAGAATTTAGAAGAATACCTACTACCTTATAATGTCTGCCCCTACATGTAGTGGGTTATTAAACTATGAGTGCCATGTGTGGTATATTTCTTTTTGAATTATTGGTCTGGAAGAACACAGAAGCCCTAAGCAGGTCATCAGAATTGTTATAAACTTTTGCATAGTAACAACTAAAATGAAAAAGAGGGATATAGCAACTGACACTGAGGAAATCAAGAGAATCATTCGGTCATACTTAAAAAAAATTGTATTCACAAAAATTCGGAAACATAAATGAAATGAACAATTTTCTAAATTGGTATGACTTAACAAAATTAAATCAAAACCAGATAAACATCTTAAATAAACCTTTGACCCCTACCAGAATAGAAGCAGTCATTAAAATTCTGCCAACCAAAAAAATAAAGAATTAAAAAAAATAATTTGTACAAGGCCAGATGTTTTCAGCAGAATTCTACCAGAATTTCAAAGAACTAGTACCAATCTTCAATTGTTCCACACAATAGAAACAGAAGGAATATTGTCAAACTCTTTTTATGAGGCTACAATCACCCCAATACTCAAACCACACAAAGATGCAACTAAGAAATAGAACATCATGAACATTGATGAAAAAATACTCAGTACAATACTGGCAAACCCAATCCAAGAACACATCAAAAACATTACCCACCATGATTAATTACAATACAAACACAACACGATCATGAAATTTGCAGGGAAATGTGTAGAACTAGAAATAAACATTCTAAGTGAGCTAAATATGAATCAGAAAGACAAACATTGAATGTACTCAGTCAAAAGTGGATATTAGACATAAAGAAAAGGACAACCAGGTTACATACAATCTATAACTCCTGAGAAGCTAGGTAAAAAGGAGGAACCTAAGAGAGATATATATGGATGCCCTTGAGAAGGGGAAATAGTTTACGATCTCCAGAGTAAATTGGGAGTGTGGTGGAGATAGGCAGGTGGGGGGGGCGAGTGGGGTGGAGAACATAAGGGTTGAATGGTTGAGTTGGAGATGGAACTCAAAGGGAGACCAAGGAAAGAAAAATCTTGATAGAGGGAGTCTTCATAGGGTTATAAATGGGAGAAATTTGGTGATAGGGTAATTCTCGGAATACACAAGGATGTTCCCATGTTCCCAGCTAAGGGATACCTTGCTCAACCTTGACAGAAGGGGTAGTGGCTTGCTTAGTCCTGCCTCAACTTGGTATGTAGGACTTTGTTGACTACCCAAGGAAAGCTTTATTCCCTCTGAGGAGTGGATGGAGGGGTGGGAATGGTGAGGTGGGGGGCAGACAAATTAAGGGGAGGAAGCAGGAACTGTAGTTGGTATGTAAAGTGAAAAAAATCTTTTAAATAATAAAAAATTAAAAATAAAATAGCAGTTCAAAAAAAGAATATTACAAGAATCTTACAAATCAACTAACTCATGTAGATTTAAAAAATAAGATCAGAAGACTATTTGACATATAGGTTCTGCATCGACAATTTAAGAGGTGTTTTTCAGCTATCATATTTTACCACTTTGTTCTTTATGCTTTCTATTTAATAAAGTTTTTATAATGTAGTGAAATAGACAGATATCTATAAAATATAAGAAAAACAACCTACTTGTTAATATGAGATCAATGGAAACATCTTCACTGGTAGGATTTTTGAAATGTATCATGACAGATGCCTGAAGACCAAGGATTGTGGTTATTCTTTGAGCTTCTATAGGCATAGGGAATAGTCCTACTCCAAAAAGGTGGAATTTCCATTCTTTAAACTGTTTTGAAAAAATAAACAATCATAATATAACAACATATATTTGATTTTCAAGATTTAAAATTTTTTCAAAGTTCTTTCTAATGTATTTTATTGTACATGGTACACAGTCACTTGTAAGGACATTGTCTTACAAGTATATAATTTACTTTGAGCATATTCCCCTGCCTACTCAGCTACCACAGCCTTTCGTAGTCCTCTTCCCTATCATTGTCCATCTTAATTTCTCTAGATAGGTTTGATTCTGTTTTGATGTCTTATGTAGATATTTGACTTTCTTTATATAAAATCTAGGAACCACAAATAAGTGCAAACATGCAATATCTCCACTCTGAGATAAACTAAGTTCACTGAATATTGTTTCTAGTTGTGTGCTGAAAATAATGTAACTTCTCTTTTTGTGGCTGAACATGTATCCATTCCTGTGCTGGCTAGTCAATTTGATACAAACTGGACTCTTGGAGAGGAAGGAGCCTCAAGTTGGATAACCCTTTATAAGATAAGGCTGTAGACAAGCAAGTAGGGCACTAATGATTAATGTGGGAGGGCCAGTACATTGTGAGTGGTGTCATTCCTGGGCAGCTGGTGGTTCTGGGTTCTATAACAGGCTGGGCAAACCAGAAAAAGCAAGCCAGTAGTAGCCAGCATTCCTTCCTGGCTTCTGAATCAGCTCCTACCTCCAGGTTCCCACCTGAGTCAAATAAACCCTTTCCTCCCCACAAGTGTTTTGGTCATGATGTTTCTTCATAGTAACAGAAACCCTAACTAAAACAATTCCTGTTGTTGGAAACCTACAATGGTTACATAAACTCGCTATTGTGAATAGTGCAGCAATGAACATCTCTGTGAAGTATTGACTTGGAGTCCTTCAGGTAAACAACCAGGTGTAGTATAATCATTTTTAGTTTTGTTAGGATCCACCATATTGATTTCCATAGTGACTGGACTAGTTTTCAGTTTCACCAGTAGTGTACAAGAGATCCCCTTTTTTGACATCTAGGCCATTATGTGTCATTTCTTTTCTTTAATGGGTGCTCTTTTGACTGAATATATCTATGAAGTTTTAATCTTAAAACAAATACATATACACAGACACAGCATGGAACATTTGGAAGGTAAGGGAAATGATTTTACATTACATGAAAAAGTACTTTAATCACTGTTTTAAATGTGCTGGGGGTTGGTGGCACATACTTTTAACCCCAGCACTTGGGAGGCAGAGGCAGGTGGATTTCTGTGAATGATATATTGGTTGAATAATTAAAGCCTGTCTGAGGTCTGAGAATGGACTATCCCATTGGCTAATGATAGAGGTCTGGAGGTCCATACAGACAGACAGGAAGTAAGACAGCTGGGCTGAAACACGATACAAACAGGCAGACATAGGAACTTGCTCTCTTGTCTGTTGAGATGTTAAGGAGGTAAGGTGTGGCCAAGGCTTGCTCCTTCTCTCTGGTCTTTCAACATTTTCCCCTATATCTGACTCTGAGTTTTAATTACTTAGACCAGTTAAGAAAAAGAAAAAAAATTAAAAGAACACCACCTACAGGGGACTAAACATTTCCTAATGGATCACTGTGCTTACATCCCTCCTATAGATACCCTTTCTCACCCACAAGTCCCTCCCCAAATCTGTCTGTCAGCCATTTCTCTCAGTTCAGGCTACATTTAGGAAATAGTTAAAATGTGTCTGACATGTACTGTTCTTAGCTCATTTAGATTATTTAGCTATTCATTTGCAAATGCCAGTTTAGGTTTGATAAATTTGAAGGGTTATTTCAAATATTTAGGCTTCAAAAATAAATTATTTTTCTATATATTATTTTATTTTTTATTTTTATTTTACATTTCGATCCCAGTTCCTTCTCTCAAAAATAAATTCTAAAGCTTATTTTAAAGTGTGTTCTTTATATTCTTGTACACATATAATATGTACTGTTAATAAAAAGTTCATTCAATTAAAATTTTATGACCTGGTTTTACTTGCAAGTGATTTCAATTTGATGAATTAGAAAGAAAGATGGGAATCATTTGGGAATTAAAAAAAAGAAGAAGACAAAAAGGTTAAACAGAAACATTGGACAGGGTATAAGGTCTGGACTTAGTGGCAGAAGAGATGAATTATTGGTTTAGCTGTAACTATTTAGGAAGGGAGATTTTCAGCAGAAAGAGAATATATACTCAGAGGGATTGAAATAAAGGCCAGTGCTCATCTGATTTAGGAAATGTTTAAGATGAGTATTTTCTTGTTTTACTTTATTTTATACTTGAGAAAGAACTTATTGCTTAATTTCTAGGTTTAAAGACAAATATATCTTATTTAGTTGTTTTCAGATCAGTAGTGCATAGTACTTATATTAAAACATTTAATAATTTGCAATGAAAATGATTTACTTGTAAAAGTTATTAATTCCATGGACTGAAATTATCTATATAAGTTCTACTTCATCTGAGAACATATTGATCATACCTGTGTACAATAGAAGTTAATACAGGTTTCATGACCAGATCTCCCAAGTCCGGATGGATGGAAGTAAACAGATAGCTCTGTGGTAGAGTGAGGTAGGAGGACCAACTGTGAGAATTTAGAAACACAAGAAAAACAAGAATCAATATTTTTGTTGAGGTGAATTTTTTGTAAGCAAGGTCTATGAAAAACTGACATCTGTCTAATAAATGTAATGAGTTGCACATATTATCTGCTTTTGTACACCCACTATACAAATATTGATTATAGGAAATGTGAGGAACACTATTTGGGATGTTAGTTCTCAGGCCATATTCTTTCTTCAGACAATGAATGACCATGCAAGATTACTCACTGTGTATTAATATTTTAGGATTAATCTCAAGAGCTTATTTAAACTTCCAAATTATATAAAAATGAACTTTATTTAGGAATGCAAGCTGTTGAAAATTCTATGGTACAGTCCAGCCAAGTAACTATAGGAACCTAACTTGTAACTGTCAATGTCAAAAGAAATAAATGTCATTTTTTAAAAACATTAGTGTAAGTCAAATTCTTTTCACAATAATTTTTTCAATTCATCTTGTAATATACATATTCATGATAGTAGTTTGTGGTTTGTAGTGTGAGTTTCAGATTTCTCTTTAGAAATAGTAAATAATTACTTGAAAATTTGAGTGTCATATATAATCAAAGTACTATACTGTGGATAATATCATATTTAATACCAATGGAGCCGAATAACAGAATCACAATACCCGGCAACGTTCATTTTACACTAAAGTATTTTTTAAAATTAACTTCAAACACAACAAGCAAAATTACAACCCATCAGCAACAGTCAATTTTTGTAAAATATAGCATTAGGTGTTCAATAACCTCTGATACTAGTCACGAAACACAAAAACAAATTTAATATATATTATTATAAGTAAAAGATGCAAATAACGTGGGAAAAGAGTATCAAAGATTAGAGAGAAACCCAGTTAAGGTTCATTCTTCTAGATGTCTCTAGCTTTTTTCATGGCAAAACAGCAATCAGTACAGTTGAGTAACTTTTAAATTAACATGGATTCAAGATGATGGTGCAAGATTATAGTCTATTAAGATAGAATTTTAATCAAGTACTTAGGTTGGAATGATATTAAGAAATAGGACGGAGAGAAAAGAAAGAGAAGTAGATTATGTGACATATCATTAATAATTTGTGAAGCAAAGGTTAAAGTTAAAGGCATGGGGGTTGTTTATTGTTTCAATTTCTTCTATATCTGAAAAATATAATTAAGAGTTGGAAAAAACAGTTTGCATTATTTATCTTTAAAATAGATTCATGCATATTTATTAAACTATTACTGAATAATAAACCATTTGTAAAGACTTACAGGAATACTATGCAATTAAAACCAAGAATAAAGATGTCAATCATGGTTAAATTTTTTATTATTTTCCATGTGTTATTGGATCAATTTGCTGTCATCTGGGTAACTGTACTCATATATTTTATAACACTATTGCCTCATATATAGCTCTTGGGTTAGCTTTAAGTACATATTTATGCCCAATAACACTTGATAAATTAGTAAAAAAAAAATCTGTGGAGTCTAAAGCTATGGATGAAGGAATAAAATTGTCTGTTTTTAATGACACAAGATGCCATGCAGTATATTGTCTTTGGTTTTCTATAAAAGTGAAGATATATAATATGTGAAAACTCTACATTTAAATTATATGTTGTTAAGTAATATATTCAAGGATATACATTTTAATACATTTTGTAATCTTATAAAACATAAAATTTCAGTAAAGTAAGAAATAACTTTAAATTTATTGATTGTTAAGAACTATACTTATAAGTGAGTATAATTATATCTATATATTCTAACTTCTCATAAAAAGTTTTTAATTCATTCATGATTCCATAATAGATAGCATATACTTTGAATACATTCATCCTTCTTTAGTTTCTGTTAAGAAAATTTTCAGTAATTCATTTACAATTTCATGTAAAGTATTTTGATATATTCAAAAATTCCTTCTCCTGATCCAATAACAGGTTACAATTTATGATCAGGTATAAAAAAAGAATAGAATACCATCTTTTAAAACTTTACAAACTAAAATTATTAATAATTCTAAGGATATTATTGCATTAGAATCCTAATATTAGAATTAGAAAATGCAGTTGTAGCAACCAGTTTCTTGAATTTCTGAATGTACTTACTGGTATTTTTCTATTAATCTCCATGACAAAATTTTCAGGATTACTGTTCCTTATTTTCAATTCTAATGTTTCATGTGTAGGATTATATAAGGGAAGGGTTTGAATGATCTTCCTGGGAGGGAAATCAAAAGCAGTAAATTTACTGGTGTTTATAAATTTATCATTGATAATTTAATAAACATTTTCATTATCAACTAAAATTCCTCCTCCTTAAAAATCTATGCTAATACATAATATTTGCATACATTTATGAGAAATAATGTTTGATTTGATTGTGTAACAAATACCCATCAATCCAAATTAAAAGTAATGCTACTCAATGAAGAAATAAAAAAATGGTACTCATCTGTCATGTTTGGAAATTAATCAAATGATCTTCACAAGGTCATGGAACTCTAAAATGTATGTTTTTACCCATAGTACCACAGAATATGCCATTAAATGCAATTTTGAATATATGTACCTAACTTTGTTAAGCTGAAGTCAGATAGGAAAAAATGGTTTTTTAATCCAACAGGATTTGTGTACTATAATATTTTCTTCAAATATGATCAGCAGAAACATCTTAGGGTGTGACACATTCATTATTTCATATGGTGTGGTAGTGACTCTAGGTGTGAGTCTCAAAAGAAAATTTTCCAGGTGTTTCTGATTTTTCATTTTGGTTTTTAACAGATGCCTGTCTTACCCATAAATTCTATGTTGATTAAGAAACAAAAGACTTTCTATATATATATACATAAAAAGTGGACATATATATGTGTGTATATGCTTAATTTTAAACATAATTTGCAGAGAAAATTACTGTATTTACCAAGTGGATTTATATCAGGTTATAATGAAAGAATCATGACTTTTGGTACTAAAAATAATATATAGAATTGGTCTTAGTTCAAAAGTACACATAATGAATCTGTGAAGGAACCTCTGGTTTCAAATCAGTGTTAACTGAAGCTCATGTAAAAAGTGTATTCCATCAAGGAAAATCATGTATGATATTGTTTAGCAGTGAATACAATGACACTGAACAACAGGTTAAAATACAATAGAAATGGCTTCGCATATGCATTTTCTGTTTTCACTGAATACAAAGCTGTGTACCCCTAAATGTGTACCTTGAACCTGTTGGGAATTAGCAGCCTACTGACCCCTGCCACTAATGATGTGCGGGGTGCTCATGGCCATGTCATCACTATGTCAGGCTTTACCTGGCTGCCAGAGGACTCAATTAGGCATGCATAAGCCCCCCTTTTAAAGCAAGCACACCAAGCATGCCCCTCTCTCTCTCTGGCCTCCCTCTCTTGCCCTCTCTTGCTCTTTCTCTCTTGCCTTTCTCTCTCTCTCCCCTGCTTTCGGTTGGCCATCAGCTACCCACCCCCTCCACTCTCTCAATAAACTCCAAGTGGGCGCTGAGTCTCGTGTTTGTTTTTCTTAGGCAAAAATTGTATCAAAAGAACAACATTGGTGCTGTGACAGGAATCAGGCCCTCCTTGAGTATTCAGCTACCGCTTACTGTTGGATGGCCAGCCTGAAGTATTTGTGAACCCTGATTACAAACACCACCCCCCCCCCAGTTCCCTGGAAATACCATCCCACACCAGCTTCAATTAGGTAAGGTACCCTTTTTAAATTTTAACCAATTTCTTTAAGGTTGGGTACAATCCTCACAGGCGGAAGACATACGACCCAGGGCGGTATATCTTGTTCTGATCTCAGACTGCTGAGTCCTTCTGGCCTCTGTTGGCCCTGGCTACGTTTTCGGGCTGAGGAGCTACGAATAACGCTCTGCCATTCTCGCTTATCCTGTGGCCACACTCTTCAGCTGATGAGTTCCAAGAGTGATTCTCTCTCCACCCATGGGGAATAAACCAACCAAGGAAATATCCCTCACCACTCCACTGGGATGCCTGATAGAAAATTTAAAATCCTTTCACTTAAAGCCACTTCTTAAGGTATCCAGATTTATTTACCTCTGTACTAAAAGTAGCATAGATATACCCTAGAAAATAATTCAAATTGGCTGCATAAGGGCTCTCTAGATCCTGATATCTTACAGGATTTTTCAAATTACTGCCAGCGTACAGGTAGATGGAAGGAGTTTCTTCTACCTCTTTGCTAAACAATCTCCTTCCCTAAACTTGTTTCTGTTCTCTTCCAGCCATGCTAAAACTCTCCTGCCTGCCACAGCTGAAGCCTGTCTCAGGGCAATGGGCTGGGTTGAGGCAGCATATGCTTAAGTTTTTCATTCTTCTCCACGAATGAGGTTTTCAGATTTTGTCCCCTAGCACCACTTATGCTGACTGGTGCAGTCGTTTCTCAGACCCACGAGGAGTCTCTTGGGTTTTATACCCTAGCACTGCCTTTAGATTGGTACATACATTGCTCAGCCCTACGGTGGTCTTTTTGGATGTAGTACCCCTTGGATTCCGGTGTCCTGTTAGTTTCAAAAATCCTTCTGCCTCACTCATGGAGAGAAAAATAAAGCCAACAAAATCATATCTCAAAACTTTATGAATTCTGCCAGCTGTTGGGGATATGGCAGCCACCATCTTGACCAGGTGGCCTAGCCTCACCGCCCCCCCCCCCATGGTTCTTTCCTCTGCTACATCAGCCACCTAGGCAGAGGGAGTCTAGCCAGCTTCTGCTACCAACAGAACCTGTAATTCATTTACCTTTTGCCTCTTATTCTTTGTCTCTAATTTCTTTTTTCACTGACTGTGTTATACATAGCTTCACACTCTAGTCCTTCTTATTTTTACCCAGTGCTGTTTAATATATCTGTACATTTGATTTCAATTTAACTTCATGTAAATGTAAGATAACTTCATACAACTTAAATTCAACTGCGGTAAGTCTCAAATATTTCTAAATGTGTCTTTAAATGGTGGTAAACATTTAAGGTTATAAATTTCTATTTCAAACTAACAAAATATTATGCCACCCATGTATTTTACAGGTATAAGTCTAGCCTACTAAGTTAAAACCAGGTGCAGTCAGGGTGCAGAGCTCTGAGTATATATAACATCCCTCCACAGCGTCTCGGCTTGGATTCAGTTTTCCAGACAGATTAATTAATTACAGGGATAATCCCTTACCTAGCCACCTATGTGTTTAAGGCAAGTAACTAAAGACAAATTTTGTATACTAAGGTATGCTAAACAGTCAGACAGCCCTCAAATGCTCAGAGATCTAGAGAAAATGGCATTTAAAATGTTTCATTAAAAAGCTTTTATAACAGAGAGACAGGCCAGCTGCTGGCACCACCCATTTCCTCCAAGATGACTGATGGACACTGAAGAAGCTCCACCCACAAAAGTGGCAACACTAGACACTGAACAATCCTGCATTTCATCTCACCTGATGCAAAGGGCTCTAAGGACCTTGAACAAGAGAGCAGTGGAATCAACTTTCTCCACATTGCTCGGGCCAAGGGTAGGTAAGTCTTCCAAAAGCTACTAATCCACAGGTCTTGTGCCATCAGCAGAAGGCAGATATTCTTGAAACCTCTGACTTCAACAACTATGGAGGACCTGGGGTGGCTGCCCATGCTGCCAACTAGTGAGTCTCTGTTACTCTCTAATCATTCAGGTAAAATTTTATCCTTCTCAAGAACTCTGATGCTTTTTATGACTGGTAGCTTTGTCAGCTTAAAGCAGCAGCCAAGGCTCTAATTGTTATAAAACAGATTTTGAAACCGGGTATTTTAAAGTTGCTACTGTTTATAGCCATAACATTAATCAATAAAGTTTTAATAAGCTACTAATCCAATTCTGACAGTGTTAAACATCATACTATGCCATTATGTGACTATAAGGTCACAATTAAGGTGTTTTTCATTGTGCTAAATATGTGCCAGTTGTATGTGTTAGTTCTTTCAGCCAAACCATTTCTAACATGAGTATGCTGATAAAGTGTCTAATATTTATGTTTCAAAAACTCAAAGGATTATTTTAAGTTACAGGGAGCTGAATTGGATCCATTTACAGGTCAGATTCACTCCAAATAAATATTACCTAACCTTTTCCTGGGACCCCCTTGAGAGCCTCTCCCCCACCTTACTTCTTCCATTAAGTACTCAGACCTAAGAGAAAAAACTTAACCTTGTCCTCTGCTCTGTTAACATCTTGCCAGGTCTCAAATAGATGCCAGAGCTCCATACAGTCAGGATTGTGATGAAACAACCAACTACCAGGAAAATGTGGCAGAACCCCCCCTTTTCTAATTCCTCCAAAGAGGATCATCCTCCAAGTCAGCAGGAAGCAGTCTTGAGAACTCAAAGTCCTTATTCCCTAACCTGCCACGCCCAACAACCACCTTTTTAATAACAATAAGAGGTGGGAATGTTGGGAATCATCAGCTGCTGACCCTAGCCCCTAATGATGGGCCAGATGCTTATGACCATATCATCCCTACTTCAGGCTTTACTGGGCTGCCAGAGGTCTCAATTATGCATGCACAACCCCCCCCCTTTTAAAGCAAGTGCTCCAAGTGTGCCTCTCTCTCTTGCCCTCTCTTGTTCATTCTCTCTGCTCTTTCTCTTTTTTTTCTCTCTCCCCTGATTTTGCTTGGCCACCAGCTACCCCACCCTCTCTCCCCTCTCTCAATAAACTCCAGATGGGCACTGAGTCTCGTGTTTGTGTTTCTTAGTCAATTATTATAGCAAAAGAACAACAGAACCCACTGTTCCTACAGAATTCTAGACTCTTAAATTGAATGTCCTACTTATTTATATGTTTAAGAGTTATTTCTATAATAACAATAAATGTTCAATCGAATGTCTTAATTATATGTTTAAGAGTTATTTCTATAATAACAATAAATGTAATAAATGTCTATTGATGTTGACAGTATAAAAACTCAATAAAAGTTCTGGAAGATAAAACAAAACTGAGCTAATCTGTTAGCTTGGAAAATAGCAAATGAAAAGAAAAGGGCAAAATAATATTGAAAATTTTAAACCAGTTACAAATACCAAATCCCAATCTCAGATGTAAGAAGAAGATAGAAAACAAATAAATAGCTTAACTTTTGGAGATTTCAGAAACTAAAAAGCAAAAATTTATCTAATAGCATCCATTTACCTTAAAAATAATGAACATATACACATAGCATGTCATATATATAGTGACATTTATTTATGATTTATTAAAACTTGACTGAGGATTCAGAAAAGCAAAGTCAGCCACAAGCTATAGAGATTGGGCAGTGGTGATACACACCCTAAATCCCAGCAGCCAGAAGCTAGGAGGTGATGGTGCACCTTTAACCCTAGGACACAGGAATAAGGAGTTGATGAATTTCTCTGAGTTCAAGGCCACCCAGATCTACACAAGAGTGAATCAGTCTGAAAGACAATTATAGCTTACACCTTTAACCCCAACATTATTAAGTATAGAAGATAAAAGCAAGGTCTCATTAGAGAAACCTAGATGCCCCTCACCTGAAGAGTAGATAGAGAAAATACGGTACACTTACACAATGGAGTACTATTCACTGGAAAAAAAACATGGAATGTTGGGATTTGCAGACAAATGGATGGACCTAGAGAAAACCATCTTGAGTGAGGTAGCCCAGTTGAGTGAGGAACATGTTCTCTCTCATATATGGATATTAGACATAGAGCAAAGGATCACTAGCCTACAGTTCATACCACCAGAGAATCTAGTAAGCAAGGAGGAGGCTAAGAGAGAAGGGAAAAGGGACAAGAACTCCTGAGCAAATTGGGAGCATGGGGAGAGGGGAGAGTTAGGAGAAAGTGAAGGGGCGAAGAGGAGGGGAGAGGAGGACATGAGGAATCAGGAAGATTGAGACAGGGAATTGAGGAGAGCCAATAAAGAATAGAAGAAGCCATGATAGGTCCAGAGAAATCTACCAATAAGGAAATGTCCAGAAATCTACAAGGATGATCCCAATAGTGGAGATGTTACCTTAAATGCCCTTACTATAATGAGATTGATGACTACCTTACATACCATCCAAGAGCCTTCATCCAGTAGCTGATGCAGACACCCACAGCTAAGCACTGAGCTGAACTCCTGGAATCCAGTTGTAGAAAGGGAGGAGTGATGAGCAATGCGGTAAAGACCAGGCTAAAGAAATCCACAGAAACAGCTGACCTGAACAAGTGGGAGCACATGGACCCCAGACTGATAGCTCAGAAACTAGCAGTAGGACTGACTCAGACTCCCTGAATATGGGTTTCAATTAGGAGGACTGGGCAGTCTATGCAGCCTCTGTTAGTGGATCATTATTTATCCCTAGTGTACAAATGGACTTTGGGAGCCCATTCCACATAGAGGAACACTCCCTCAGCCTACACACATGGGGGAGTGCCTAGACCCTGACCAAAATGATGTGACAGATGTGAAGATCCTGCATGGAAGTTCTCACCCTGCCTGGGTAGCAGAAATGGGATTGAATGGATAGGAGTTTGGTGGTGGGCAGAGGAGGAGGGGAGGGAGAAGGAACTGGGATTGACATGCAAAAACAATTATTTCTAATGTAAATAAAAAAGTAAAAATAGAAAATAAAATTCCAAGATAAGTTAAAAAGGAAAAAGCAGTTTGCCAGAAAATGGCATAGCTTATACTGCAAGCCTAACCAAATGAATCAATCCCTGGAATCCATGTAAAGGTGTGCAAAAGAGTCTTCTGAAATCCATTTGTGGATCATGCCTGGTTGCTCCTGCATGCATACCTATATATCATGTACACATGTGCTCATACAATAACAAAGTTTTAAAAGGAGAAAAGTGTAGTACAAAAAATGAAAAAAATGATTGCAAAATATTTCACATGCATATAGGCAATTTAAGCTATGTGTATGAAATAAAAGCTATAGTTATATATAGCTTCCATAGATTCATTAATATCTTCATTACGCTAAATATTTTTGTGTATTTGTGTGGGAATGGGTATGGACACAGCATGCATGTGGAAGTCAGAGGAAAACTGTCAGGAGTTGGTCTTTTTCCATCATGCAGGTCATGGGGATTAAATTGAGATCATTAGACTTCATATAAAGAGCATTTATCCTTGGAGCCATTTTCTCAGTTCATATATATTAACATTTTAAAACATGAGAAATGTTCAGAAGTTGAAAATGACTTTATAAATACTATGCTGATGTAGAAAGTATTAGTACATCACTCCATTTTCTTAAAAGAATTTTGTAACCAGTTGTTCATATCTCACTTCATCCTGATTGCTATTCACCTTTGGTGGAGCTCCCCAGCTGCTTGATGTTTTGATCACAGAGGCCCCTCAAATCTACAGGGAGCAGAGGATCCTAGAAATTCTATGCTTCAGGCTAACAATGCTAATGAAACATCATGAGAGTTCAAAAGCCTAAGTATGACTAGCAATTCATTGTTTATTCCAACAACTGAAACAAGAAAGGTTTTTAAGTGTTACCACCATGAAGAAACAATAAATAGGGTCTTATGCAATGTCTGAGTCAATAAATTGCTGGTGTTAAAACGAATGAACACTTAAGGGTGGTTCACCACTACCCACTTTCGATGAGGGATGTCCTATTGTAATTTGTAAATATGTTTCCCTTTTGGTTGATGAGTAAAGCTGTTTCCAGGCAATAGACCGGCAATATGTATTTGGGCAGGCAGTATAGGTAGTGCTACTAGGCTGAAAGAATTCTAGAAAGAGGAACACAGAGAGGAGTCTTGAAGGAGATGTGGTGTAGTAAGGGAGAACACCTGGGCATTTTCCAGTAAGAAAAAACAATGGGGAGATATATGCATTAGTAGAAATGTGTTGTTAATTAAGAGAGAGCTAGTCAATAAGAAGCCTGAACCATTGGCCAAACAGTTTATAATTCATATACACCTCTCTATGTTTATTTGGGACTAAATGACTGCAGGAAGGATAGGACAGAAACTTCTGTCTGCAACTTACAAAGCTGATATAGAAGTGTGTGTTGTGTCTGTTATACAATTCTTGAAGAAACAGAGACAGGAGGATGCAGGGAGCTTACTAGATGGCCAGTACAGCTGAATCAGTGAGCCCCAGGTTCAGTTAGGAACTATTTGAAATCAAGGGGGAGAAAACACAGAAAGATACTGAAGGTTCTTTGATCTCTTGTTTCCACATGAAAACATGTGTACCTAAATAAATATGTACATACAGATACACCTAATATACATATTGACACACATGCACACATACATAAAATATGTTTAAGAATGAATTCTGTAATTAGTCACAACAGAGGAAAATATGACACTGTTCCCTTCATATACAATATTATTTTTAGTTAAAAATTAAATGGAATAGGGCCAGCCTAAATAAAGTAAGAAAATGAGCAAAAACATGATTTCCCTTGCTTTATGAGGCTTAAAAAGCTGTGAGAATTAAGCTCTAAATTTCTATGTGAAATCAAGGAGTGTAGAACTGTATATGATGTCACTTTTGAACTTAGAACTTCCTTTTCATATGCCGCTTCCCATATTATTTTGATTACTCTGTTATTGTTTTTTTCATTGAGTTATATGCATTGATGCTTTGGCCCAACACCTAGTAATAGGAGAATTTCACATATTTTGTGTGCTGATGAAGAGATATTAAGTAAAAGGTGCTTATTTACTCATTAAATTATTTTTAAATTGAATTATACGTTGTTTGTTTTAGTTTACCATAATCAAATTTGGTGTCAGATACTGATAACTGAATGGAAGATTGTGTCAATCAGGTTGCCAGATGTTCACAGATCCTTATGGCATATACTCTGCTTTAAGCAAACAAAACTTCAACAAGGCTTTTCTTTAATTCCTAACTCAATTTGTTCCCAAGCTTAAGTGCACAAGAATATATTCCACACCCCTAGTGTATATTGGGAATAAGATGAGTACAGCAAGACTCACTCCCCATTATATGCCACTGACTATTTCCTCTTGTCCAGCTTTCCTTTCTTCTACCACATAAAGAAATCCCATTTTCCAATTTATTTTGTGTTCCTGAATACAGGAGCATGTTCTGTACTGCAATAATCCCTTCCTTCCACAACATCTTTTGTAGGCAACTCTTAAACATATCTTTATCTGTTTCTCATGACAAGTTTTCCCATTAGAAATAAAGTTATTTTGTAGTTTAAAAAGTAAATGCCTTACAACAGTGATTTTTCTTTCTTTTTTTGAATAACAAAATTATTAAACAGAACGTACTTTCCAAGATCACATTGCATTTCTGGTATTCTCTTTGCTTTTGGAAGGTCAGTTGTTAATTTCAGTAAATACCAGAACTCTTCACCCATTTCAGGCTGAAAAATAATGCTGTTGTAGAGAAATTTTGAAGATATTGTCAGTTGTTTATATAATAATTGTGGAAGAGAAAAAATATAAAATGGTGGAAATATCTGGTTTAAAATACAGTATTTAATCCTTACTGTGTTATGTATACCAGTCTTAGCATGAATGTATTTGTAAGTTTTCAAGTTTTGATGGGAAGATTACTTCATTAAAGAAATGAAATATTGTTATTAATACACATTTCATAAATATTCATTGAATGGACACTGATTGCATGAGTTTTAAACATCAATGTTAGAAAACTTCATGGTCTATAGCTGTAGTTAAATCAAATTTACTGTATTGGATTGAATGTAGCTGTAGTTAAATCAAATTTACTGTATTGTATTGAATGTATGCACACATTCACGTGAAGGTTATCATAAATATGCAGTTTTTAAATAACATCTCTATAAACATCATGTACTCATCCCTCAGAAGATAAGAGTTTTCTAAAATGTAAATGTTGATAGCTCAGCTTTATTGTATTATTTTTTGTATAATTTCAATAACATCACCTAACTTTTTGAATTAGAACTTCATTATTTATAAAATGTGATGAATCAGTCAGCCTTGCCTTACTCTTGTCATTAGAATTTCATGTACATAATATATATATCAAGATGATAATAATAGAGTAAGCAAGTAATAACAAACCTAGAGTACTCCTAATTCATACGAATGAACAAAAATAAACTTTCCACTGATACATGTAAAGACATTAGAGAGACGAGAGATGCCCACATTTCAAATGATAATCTATTACAAGATATTTTTCAATAACAACCTGTTCTTGTCTTCTTCTATAACATTTGGATCTTCTTCATCTGCTTCTAGTTTTTACATTTTATTAATATCTTGAGACAAGACTAGGTCTTGAGAGCCTATGTTCAAGCTGGTCTAGAAGTCACTTTGTAGTTTGGACTTGCATCTTACTCAAAGAGTCCCCTGTCTCCTGAGTGATCGGGATTGCAAAAGTCAGCCACCATGTTAGGGAAATGAAATAACATTTTCCTGATTTATACTAATATGAATTTTATCCTTTAGAGTCTAAAATAACTTATTTCTTGTATTCCTTCATTGAAATTATAGTTATTACTATGATAGGAAGCAAGACAAAAGATTTTAATAGTCATCATTCTCTGCAAAAATGTACTCACACTGCTAATATATACATGTATGAATGCATGCATGTACAAGCATGTATATGCTTTCACTAGAGGATAGTATTTGTAATGTGACTTTGTCTATGTTTTGTAAGCAAATTATTTATAGATATTTACTCAAAGGAGACATGAATTTTTGTCTAGAAAAGTAAAAGTTAAATCCTTAGTTCTCATGAACCATCCTCAGTTCAGTTGTTACCCTAAGGAAGATTTGACTGGTAAAAAGAAAAATAAGAAATTTGGAATGTTTTAATTTTATATTTTAGTGAATAGCAATATTTCACTGAAGCAAACAAAAACTGTCAATTAGTACATATTATTAAAGAATAGCCCTAACTTCTTCAATAACAAATAACAATAAGAGCCCAAAGCCACCTTTCTTCTTTATAGCCTGTGGTTGCTGGAGAATACCATACAACGTAGTTCACACATTCCAATGGATTCAGTCTCATTTCCTCTGGTCCATTAAGAGCAGAGGATGTTAATTGCACATCCATACGAATAATTTTATCTTTTGGATTTGAGATGGGAATTTCAATGCAGATAGTCTCCTAGGTTAATGGAAGAAAAGAAAGACAAGATCAACTTTTGTTATCATTATAATCATTTGTCTAGGGAAGGAAACAGAAAGAAAATTATTACTTAAGGCCACTTGTTTTATGTTTTTCAAGAGCTTTATTACCATGAGTTCCATTTTCTAGTATTTCCTCTGGTGATAACTCATTGATGGCATGGAGCTACATTTTACCGATTTTTCTATGAAAACTAATGAAATTTGTATGACTAGTATAGAACTTAGGATTTTAAGAATTTTCAAGGGTCAAAAAACAAAAATAGTCATAGTATAGGAATATGTGAAGATACTAATATCATCAAGCACATGTTGGTCTAACAATTTTGCCTAGTACTGAAGAGAGAAAAAATGGAAGGAAAACAATTGGCCCTCTACATTTGTACTCATCTACTAGTCAGATATGATTCACAAACTAACAGTGTTAGACTTCGAATATGCTACACAGTCTCAACAAAGTAAAAACCAACCCCAACAAATCAAGAAAAACAAAACAAATAAGAGAATCCCTAGGCTATTACTATTTTGGTACTTATTATTCAGTATTTTATTTCTTAAAAATAATTTTGGGCCAGCCAGATGGAAAAGTTGCTTGCTGCCAAGTCTGACTACCTAAGATCAGTCCCCAAGGCCCATATAGAAAAACAGAACCTACTCCTTTCAAAAAATTCTCCTCACAATTCCACAAACACACTGAGGTAATCTCTCTCTCTCTCTCTCTCTCTCTCTCTCTCTCTCTCTCTCTCTCATACACACACACACACACACACACACACACACACTAAATCAAATAAAACTAAAATAAATCATGTTTAACCTACTCACATTTTAAGAACTACACATTAAATATGTAATCTCTGGCTTGGAAAGGAATAGCATTTAGAATATAAAATTTTAGAGTATGCCATTACTAACAACACTGAAACATAAAATAAAATCGTTTTCATGAATCAAAAATTTGCTCTGAAAGCCGGGCTATCCTGGAACTCATATTCTGTCTCCACTCTGCATTTCTGGCATTATAGCCAAGATTTGAAATTTAAAATATAATGCTTAAAAGCAGTAACACAAGTATTTATTTTCCAAGAAAATTATAATAAACTGTGGTTCCCTAAATCTTAAGGGTAGATGGAATGTGAGAATGTAAACCATGAGGCACTAATATGACAGTGCCTCCTTGGCATCCTTGCTATATCCATGACAAGCTATCTCTATGTGAACACTTTATTCTAACCTAGTAGGTTTAGAAACATTCTCTAATTCTTTCAGAGATGAACAGTTAGATAGCAATTGCTAAATGCTTATTAACTCTGCATTCCCTTGAGAATCCCTGGAGTATAACTTTCAGAACTAAACTACAGCAAAAATGAAAATTTTATTATAGTCACAAAATCTAATCTTATGCTATATGTTACTATGATATCTAACTAAAATTGTAGAAAATCCATCAAATTTTATATTATGAAAATTAGCTCCACATTTCAAACTCAAAGAAAAATCCCATATGTGACAATTTAAAAGTATGATTTCATATGGATATTTGCAGTTTAATAGTAGGCCAAAATATTCCCAAAGAAACTTAGAAAGCTTAACTTTTATAGATACAAGTACTTTTTAGGAATACAAACCATTTACTCTATTTATGTTTGATAAGTTTAGTAGGATAAGAAATTTGTCAATCACTATTTTATTAGATGATAAACATTTTTGTGTCTGTATTTTGGCCATTTGAATAAATTCAGATATATATCATCATTTTGGTCTAATAATATAATATAATGTATCATTGTGAACAGTGCCAGAGACCTTCATTCCCAATACTCAGGAGACTGAGACAGGAAGATGTTTAGAGTTTGCTGTAAGCCTGGGCTATCCCAGTCTAAAAAATGTAGAAAGAAAATTACAGCCACAAAATTCTTAATATCTTCTTGGTCATTGTTTTTCACCACATTTCATATTCATTATTATAATAAATTAACTTTTACACTTGAGGAGTTAAATTTATGTAAGTGCTTTTTAAAAAAGTTTAAAATATTTGGCTTTTATTTATCTTGCCAATGACATAGTATTCTATCTTGACGAGTAAGTCTTTAAAGTTCATTTATATTTAGAATAAATCATAAATCGGTTTTGACTCATTCCTTGTAACTCAAGTAAAATAGTAATGAGTACACATGGAGAGTTCTAAAGCTATCTTTCATCTTCACACGAATTCTTTTCGGTTCAACAATAGAGCATTCCTTTATAAACTATCTAGTAGTGTTCTCTTCCTTGTCCTTAATAATATTAGACACAAAAATGTGTATGTTAAATTGCTTCCATATGTTTATTCCATCATGTAAAATATAAAAACATTAAAATATGGGAATCATCAACAAAATGTGATTTAAAGTAATAGAAAAGTATCCATAGAAGATTGTAATAATATTCTTAAATGTATATTAAAATATTTAAAAACATTTATGTTATAAACCAGTTCAGAGGCAAAACTAATGCACATGTTGGTTTTTAGAGATATGTAAGCTATACTTTTACTATAGATTTTATTTATATGTTTACTACTTTTATCTCAATGCAAACATTTCAAGACGTCTAAAAACATCATGAAACAAGTAAGTCATTTTACACGATCTATTGGCAAGGTAACACATGGAATAATATCTGGCATGCATTTTGAATCTCTTTGAGATCCAGCCATGAGGAAATTCACTGGTTACATGATCCTCCTCCCACTTATTTGGTTCAAATTCCAAGCACACATGCATCTTTTCTTTTCCTAAATGTCTGTGCTCCCTCATACTTTGCTTTCAAGCTAAGTGTCTTCCCAGTGCTCATACATTTATTTGTATTTCCATCTGTAAGCACAAATACATCTTCAAGCTACCTTTGTTATCACCCAAAAGTGTTCTTATTTCAGAGATAGCAATTTCTACATTTATCTGCTCCTTTACTGTAACAGCGATAGTTACACTGGGTGAATAAAATTTGGTGACATGTAATGTGACAACTTTCATTGTTTCTAAAAATATAACGTTTAAAATACACAATATGATAATTTATACACATATATAATGTGTTTTGGAAGGCAGGAATACACCTACAGTGTATTTTATTCATAGAAACCCTAATTTTTCCATACAAATCCTTCCACAACTTGAACCAAGTGGCCATTACAACTTCATGTCTCAATCATTTTCTCCTCTTCCTCCTATTGCTATTATTCCTGAAGGAGCCTAACTAGTGTTGTCCATATATGCATGGATGCAAGCAATTCACTGGAGGATGCAAGGGGCTAACTACCAAAGAAAACTGATTCTTTATCACCCCAACAGCTATCTACTGACCATGTCAGTTGACAACTTTCTCTTGACTGCTGCTCTCTGAATTTTTGAAGAAACCTGCCCTTCTCATCTCTCTGTAGTTATCTTAAAGTAGTTTTCAATATGGAAAGTTATTTTCTTCACATATTTAAAGAAATTCAAAATTGGTCATGTTTGTTCTACCTGACTGCTTTTCCTGATCCCATTTCCAATGCTCAAGATTACCTAGAAATTTCCCAGTTTGAGGAAGAAGGTTTACAGGACATAGTCTTTTCAACCCTCTAGATGCAACTGCATTTCATTTCATAATTATTTTTCAAATACAACACTTTCAGTTTACAAGATACAGGGTGGACAAAAGAAAAAAGGAACAGCATTAATTGTTGCTGTTCAACTTTCTCCATTTGACTAACTAAATTCTTACTATTTTGCCTTATTTTAGTCACTCAAAGAAGGACAATTAAACTGTCAGCTGAGGAAGAAACACTGTTACTGTATTACAGATATCATGTTTATTGCCCGGAAATGGGTGAATATTTCTCATCTCCCTTGATCAGCCATAAAAAAACATCTTTGCAATAAATGTCTATGCTCCTCACTCATAGTATGACCAAGTAGCTGGACAGCAGAAGTACAATCAGAAGTTACATTTCTCAGGTACTCTTGCACATTGGTATCTTGTTATCGCTAATGGTATGTGAGTGATATCATTATATCTTCTTTACAGCAAAGCAATTAAAAAATATAGCAGAAATTTTGTTTTAGTTTCTCCCATCTGATATATAGGATGAAGGAATTATAAAATGGAAGGATCTTGGCTCCCTGAATTACAAAATGGAGGATGTCTACCCATTACTACAGAATATTTGCACCAGATTGTTAAAATTATTTTATCTTATATTAATAACTTTTGAAACCCTGGGATTTATTTGTAATGACAAAAAAACTGCAATATTTTTAGTACTTTTAGTGATTCTTGAACAAATGATGCAGCAACACATATTATAACATGAAAACATAATGAACTGTTTCTTAGGTTACTGATTTTTATCTGAAAATATAAGACAATAAAAATATATCACAAGAAATTTCTCATTTCAATTATTGTGTTTGTTTTCTATATCTATTAGAACATTCATTTCATTTACTGCAAATGCTGTCTATACTTGGAATGTTCATGACTTTTCCTCACCCTATAGCTAGAATAGGGCCATAAATATCAGAAACACAAAGTACGTATTCATGGTATAATGAAAGTTGTGGCTTATGTAAAGACAATATGTGTGTTTATAAATGTAACTACCCATGTTCCTGACATACTGAATACTTAAAGTACCCATGTGAAAATCTGACATTGACACACTTGAAATCTCAAGTCTGTCCACATTACATTGTTTCTTGAAAGGTATTGATTGAAGGCAGCAACTTGAGATGAGAGCAGAATTTCATCACCTCACCAAGTGCTTTAACTGAGAACATCATTACTCTTCGCTTGGCTCACATAAATATGGTGTTTTCACAAAGACACTATTAAGGCAATCTAATAGGAAGTAGCAGGAAATAGTTTCACCATATCTGAATATCAGAGGGGCAAAGCAGCCAGCTCTTACTTCTTCCAAAGCTGAAATGGAGATCTTGTCTTCCATGTTATTGGAAACTAAACCTCACATGAGACACTTTGCTTCTTCCTTAAATACCTCTGCAGTGCTGGGATTAAAAATGTGAACTCTGTTTCTCTTTTAGGTTGGATCAATCAAGCCCTGGGTGGCCTTGAACTCACAGAGATCCATCTGATACTTCTCCTGAGTCCTGGGATTAAAGATGTGTGCCACCACTGCCCAGCTTCTGTGGCTGTGGCTAGCTTTGCATTCTGATCTTCAGTGGCTTTATTAGATCAAAAGCAATATTATCATGACAAAAGATGTTGTGTGAATAAAATTATGCTGTTTAGAAATAAAATTTATGTGGGCATGGAGAAATAGCTCAGTGGTTAAGAGCACCTGTCACACTTGCAGAGTACCTAGGCTCAATCATCAGCACCCATAGAGTGGCTCACAACCATCCTGAACTCAAGTTCCTGTGGATCCAATACTATTTTCAGGCTTTGAGGGCATCAGAAATACAGGCAGTAACAAATATAGATGCATACAGACAGAAACTCATACATATAAAATAAAAGTAATAAACAAATCTTTAAAAGAAAAATAAATGAAAATAGTCTTTTAAGTCTCCACATTACTGAAAATACTGGGCCATGGAAATAGGGTATTTTCACTGAGTGAAATGATCCTATCATCATTAAGCTAAATACTTTCCCACTTAGAAGATAATACTTTTGCAAGCTACACTTGAATACATTTCAACATTTTCATCATGTATTTTCTAAGCTTCAATGGAGATTCAGCCTGAAAACACCTTGGGATATAATCAACTTAAAGACTTAAATTATTTCTTATTTGATGTTATTAGGAGTGAATTTAAATTTCTTGATATCATTAGGAGAGCTAAACTTCAAGATTCTATGAAAATAACACTATAGCTATGATAAACTTAAATTTCTGGATTCTAACAGTACATTTATTATATGTAAACTATTATTAGCAATTAATGCCATTTTGTTTCACTTAAATCTAGACTACTGATGTTTAAAATTATTAAGCAATTTTCAAAACAGATTTATTAACACATGAATAACTTAATTAAGAAAATCTCCCCAGGCAGTGGTGGAGTACACTTTTAATCCCAGCACTCCTAAATCTAGCCTAGAACTCTAAATACATTTTAAAGTAAACATCTTACTGTGGATATTGAGAAGAATGCATGCTAGAATCCAGAGACCACAGTTCTACTTTTACCACATATATGGAGAATAAAGGATTTGGGTAATGTTAAAGCTACTTAACTGTTGAAATATACAGGCAGAATGCTAAGTAGGAAAATACCTACAAGATGCCATATAACTAAAAGATATTTCTCCAAAGCATTTAAGCTCTAGAATTGATCTGATTGATTAATCTTAGTATACTCCATTGGGATATGTATTTTAAGGATAGGAACTTAGTGTATAACAGCAATGTTTCCCAAATGAACATGTACTGGGCTCTTACCAGAGCAATACAGTGAAGTTCAATTGTGTCTGCAGGAGGTCCAGGAGAGCTATGGATCTCAAGATGATACCAGATTTTTAAACTTTTAACCTTTTCATCTGAGGAAAAAAAATTAAGAGACAACAAACAAGCACTACTTAATTTAGATTTCAGAAAAAATATACACAAATAAAATCCACAGACCATTTTCGAATTTCCCTTTCTTTTTTCTATTTACATTCCTTTTTCTTTGCACTTACTATGTAGCCCAGGCTACATAGTAAGCATGGCATTAAACTTCCATGATCCTCATGCCTCAGAATCCCAAATCCTAGAATTACAGGTATGCACCATGATGCCTGGCATCTATGGCACTTTCATTGAGACTTATAGGAAATCTGTGGATATCACGAGCTGTTTTCAGTGCAGCAGTGAGTAGCAAGTGAAGCCCCATCATGAATGGCCAGGCAAATATCGGTGATTCTCCTGGCTTTATGCCTATTTTAGTAACTCATTCACTTCCCCAGTATAGTAAATATAAGAAGCTTTCAAGTCAAGCATTAATGGTCTGAATGAAAAATATTTTATCCTACCTGATAAAACATTCATGTACATATACCAAGAACTGTTTAAATAAAGCATTGCAGTGAATGGTCACATAAGAATTTAAATTTAGGAGAGGAAGAGGAGTATGAGGCTCACATACCATGGAAGTTTTAAAAACCTTTGCAATTTAACTCAAAGAAAGGTAGAAAGAGGTTTAGGCGAGGTAGTGAGATGTTTATGTCAGCATTTCCAGTTTTTGTAGCAGACAGTTCTGCCACTTTTGATAAAGACACTGGAATGAAAACTGAAATCTTCATCAGTTTCATAGAGACATTTTGTACTTGCATCAAATACATTTTTTTCTGTACAGTTGTTTCCACCTGCATAGGATCTCATTTCTGGATTGTTTGTTTTTATGGTACTGAACTACCTCATGGCGAAGAATGAATTGTATTCATAGTGGTGACTATGTGTTTAAAATTTTTCAAGAACTATGATGCTAGACTGAATTATATAGTTAGTTAATAAATTCCTTTGACCTCTGTTTATCAGTAAATAAGGAGCTTACAATAGTGGTATTATCAGTGTGTCTCTTCTGAAATCTTCATGTGTATGATGTTTTGCATGGCAGTGCAATGCATTATATTAAAAGACACTTTTTTGTGACCTCATATGACAATGAATGACATACAATTTTGGGTTTCACAGTATATTTCATTGATATACTCCATTCTATTCTTGTATTATAGTATATTGTCTTGCACTCTAGCCTATAATATCTTGCTATAATAAAATATATAAAAATATATGGATCTGAGACACATTCAGAACTGCAAGTTAGAGAGTGAAGGAAACAGAGGAAGCCTAGGTAAGCTCCTTTTTGGCAGGCTTGGAAGTATCTGTGTAGAACAGGTTGGTCTCAAACTAACAGAGATCTACCTTCCCCTACTCCCCAAGAGCTGGGGTTAAATGCATGTGCCACCACCACACTAAGCCAGATAGGTTCATATTTATACACAAACATACAGAGAAAGATAAACTCTTTCAGATTTGTGTATTCCTGAGAACTTTACTTCTCTCTGATTTTGACACAGAATGTAATTACACCTGTCATACATAGGTACAGTGTGTGTGTGTTCATGGAGGTTGTGTGGGGGGTATATATGCATGTGGATGGGAAGAGGAGCAGACAAATAGAGAAGACACCTATTGCTTTTATTGTTTAAAGAATTGCAACACATACAAATTCAATAGAAATGCAATTGGGATGTATTGTATGAGGGAAGAATAAAGAAAATGAAAAAAATACATAAGCAATAAATATCTTCTTGGTATGCCTCTTTGCTTTGAGAATTTTGCATGTTTGTATCAATGTTTCTCAAATACACACTTATAATGCTGATACTCACACAATTTATTTTCTTTTGTGCTTCTAAAAATATCTATTTCACATATTTAAGATTTATAAGAAGAAAAATTAAAAGGCAGATTTAGCATTTAATGAGATGATCATGTGATTTTCTTCTTTTGGTTGGATTATTCATAGGGTAGATTACATTGCTAAATTTCCATATGCTGAACCGTCCCTGGATGTCAGGGATGAAGCATATGTTCTTGGATTCAGCTTTCCAGTATTTTATTGTCAATGTACATTAGGGAGATTGGTCTGTGATTCTTTCTCTAAGTTGTGTCTTTCAGAATTTTCTCAGACAACAGGTAGAAATTTTAAGAAAATGACTGCTACATTCCCAAGAGTTAGTGTGGGTATTTTTGGTCATTATATGGGTTATAGATATTTGTGATTGTTTACATGTTAGTTGCGAATTTTTAGTGGTCATGTCAGGAAGTAAGCTAAGCAAAGGAAATTAGAGTCAGGAAGGAAGGAGGGATATAGGAATGATAGAACAAAAGGACAGTTATATTTCACCTGTCTTTCCAGGTTTTCAGTTTGAGATGGAGAAGGGATCATATGAACAAGGGTGGAGGGGTTAAGACAATGATGGGGAAGATAACAGCTACAGCTGACCTGAGGTAGTGAGAACTCATGGACTATTAGAATGACAGCTGGGTTTTTTTTTTTTTTTTTTTTTTTTTTTTTTTTTTGTCAAAGGCTTTTAAAGCATCTAGTGAGATGATCATGTGGTTATTCTTTTTCAGTTTTCTCACTCCCTCCCTCTGCTCCTCCCTTTGTCTCTCCCTCCCTCCCATTCTCCCATCCTCCCATACCCTCTGACCACCCTCTCCTATCCCCCCCACATGTAGGGTGATGCCTTCCAGGAGGGGTCAACAATATCTTTCAATTCATTTGGAGTAGGGACTAGGCCCTCCCTCCTGCCTCTAGGTTAAAGGAGTCTCCCTCCATGGGGAATGTGTACCCAAAGGCCTTTTGTGCACCAGGGATACATGCTGGTTCCACTGTCAGAGGTCCCTTAGACTGCCCAGGCCTTCTAACTGAGACCCATGTTCAAGGGGTCTGAGTCAGTCCAATGCTAGATTCACAGCTATTAGTCTGGGGGCCCATTAGCTCCTCCTTGTTCAAGTCAGCTGTCTCTGTGTGTTTCTGTAGCCTGGTCTTGTCCTTCCTCTCAATATACAACACAAGTTACATTGCATTTTATGGATTTAAGGTGTATATTTAATTTAAAGTCAAATGATGATCAGAGTTTACACAGTACAAAAATAAAAGTCACTATTATAAGGTTACCTGAGTATTCCTCAAAAATAATGGTAGATGGATCTGATGGTGTTTCCTGAGAAGAGATGTCCTTCTCCTGATCTGTGTCTTCCTGAGACTCTTCTTCATCCCTGCTCTTAACAGAAAATGTAATTGCACCTGTAACACATAGATACAGGATGTCAGTTAAAACAGAGAGGAGTTTATGAAATGTTCAGTCTCAAGCATCAAAGTTACTATGAATTACACACCAAATATAAATTCTAAATGGTAGCACTAGAGTTAAATATGATGAGGCTATAGAACAATTAATTGGAAATTTCAAAGAAACATTATTAAAATCTTAAAAGTTGTTTTTCAACAGATATTCTATAATAAGAAAAATTAGCCAATACTTACTCCACATTAGCTTTCAGTAACTTAGTTATCCTGAATGATTTTGTTTATCGAATTTCTTCTTCAGACATTTATAACATTCCTATTTATTATCACATTTACAAAATATTTTGTTTTCCATAATTGCAAATTGCATAGTATTTGAAACTTAATCATTCAATAAACATTTAAGACAAAATATTTTGCATTTTGTCCTAAGATTGTGTTGAAATTTTCAGTGTAATTTTTGTTGTGTTAATAGGACTCCATAAAGCTGGTAGTAGTATGACAAACTGGGATTCTTACACTTATATTTAGAAAAGAATTCAGAAATTGTCTATGATAATTAAATATCAGGTTAGCATGGACAGGATTTTGCACACTAACCATGTGTTCTTAATCTTTCATCATAATTAAATAGCTTAGGCTAGTACCTATAAATACTATATAACTGCATTTAGTAGTATAATACTACATGTAAAGACAAGTATAATAATTGACATAAAACATCAAAATTTTCTTAGGTTTCATTTAATAGTGAATTTAAGTTATTATTTATTCTTGGGATATGTGTGTGTGTATCATCTTTATTCATATTGCTATTATTCCTGGTTGATAGATAACACTGTCCACATTTCTCCTGAATAAGAGAAAGAAATACCTAATGTGGAAAAAAGTATTTTCATTTGTTTGGGTGAGATATAAAAGTGTTATTATGTTTCTAAACAATGTTTTTTTCCTAGATAGTTTACTAAAGGTCCCAATATGTTTAACATTAGAGTTGTGTTGTAAAACATGGAAGCCATTCGTTATGTGTCATGATTAAGTAATTATGGTGGTAGTTTTGAGATAAACTATGAATAGGTACAAACACCTACATATAATGTATATTGCTAATAAATTAGTACATATTACATTTTAAGTTTGCAATATTTGTTTGGGGTAAATATTTAGAAACATTATCATATGGCTTTTATTATTTCTTTTGTACTAGGGTTTGCCTAGCACATATGAGACAATGTTATTACTACTGATATATATATATATATATATATATACATATATATATACTTTCATTTATATTTGTAATTATCAGGTTGTTTAAAAATATGCAAAAGCTTATTATTTATCTTGAAACACAGTGCTGTTACAAAAAAATTAGTTTCAGTATTTGCATGTAATGGCCATACATTTTATTATAAATCTACCATAGCTAACAATCTCAATGAATATTATATGAAGGTATTTAAATACACATTTCCTATGCTGACTTACCTATAATGTTTAAACTTAATTTTTCAGCCCAATACTAAGTAAGGAGTTTGTTAGAACACGATGAGATATAATGGTACAATAGAAAGAAGCACATAGCAGAAACAAATATTATAAATAAAGCCATGCCTATCTCAACCAAAGTTTGTGCAAATAAGGCAATTATATACATTAAATACTAAATGTGAAAGATTTAGCAATATGAAGTAATGAGAATGCTATATGGCTATAGTAAATATAAACTTAAATGGCCATTTGGGGTCAGCATCTATAATACTGTACAGAGCCATCAAAATTTCCAAGTAAATTCTACGTGGTAATAAAGTGAAGAATGTACTCACATGATTTGTTTTAGTTTCATTTGTAGTGATGTATCAGGTGGCATGTGTTTGTAATTACTGTACCACAATGTTAAACTGGTATTTATTATTTAACTCTAAAATGTAGACTAAAATGTTTGAAATAGACTACATTTACTAGGTTTGGTGCAATTAATTAAGCCACAGGAATAGTCTATGGGATCTTGGAAGAAATTATGTTTTTATGGGTTTTCAATATATTTGACATGTAACATTTTGCTATCATCAGTAGAACACATTTTGTTCCTACCACTATGAAAGCAAGAAGATAAAGACTTGAAAAGAATTGAGAAATTCATAATCACCAGCTTATTTCTTCTTTCATTGTTATTTTATGCTTTATTGTAATGAATGCATCTGCTATTATTTTATAAATGCACTAATTCACTGCATTTATCCATATTTTTAAATTACCTTTCCATGCCTATTACTGTCTACAAAGAATAGAAATATTATTCTTATGCCCCCTTGCATATCTCATACTGTTTTCATTATACCCTTCAAAATCCCAGGTTTCTTTAATAATAAAATTAAACAACATGACCCAACATAATCCTTGAGATTACCACAATATATTTAATTTCAAACTGCTTCAGATATTTTGTTTCTTCCTCAGTAATTTAAATTATTAATCTAGATTTTCACACTCTGCATAACGATTCCATCTAAGGACCTATTATTATAACAGTGTGTGCATAAATGTTTTATGCTCATAGATATACATTCAAACAGATATACACAAACTTTTCTATGGTCTATAGACAGAAGGCATGATACAAACTATAAAAAGTGACTGATGGCACACCCAGAATTGACCTATGCAAAACTGTTGATTGGGAAAATGTTATGCTACCAATTTTATGAAAAATGTTATAAAGGCAAGAAACAAGGTTTGAATCAATATTAATGGTTAACTACCACATACATAAATCTAATAAAATTGTAACAAATGGCTATAGATTCAGGAAATATGTACCTCTATAAATAGATCATTGAAAAGTAAAATGAGGAAAGTATTATAGTTTCAAACTTGCAATCCCTACTACTTTGAAAACATTGATCTATAACTCTGAATCATTACTAAATTGAGTAATAGCTCCTATCTAATGTACTATTCCTCACAGTAAAATCTGTCATTCCAGTTTTGGCATATAATTTTGCAACATCCACAAGTTTGCTATTTGTTATTCTATAACAGCTTCTCTCCTAATCCATATCCAGAAAGGTAAATGAGCACATGGTACAAAACCGTTATTTATGAAATGATTATGATATAATTTTGTAGAAATAAAGAAAGAGGAATGGATTTCTTATTACTGCTATTGACATCCATTACAATGTACACAATTTGATGCTATCATCCTGTCAAATGAATAAATTTCATTAGAATTTCTTTGACTTCATTATACTTTTAATGAAAACAGCATTTTGCAACTTTGTTTCTCACGATCTTTTGTGTATTATTTAAAGATTATGCATCATTATACATTTATTTCTGGAAGAATGTATGACATATAGATTCAAAAACATGAATTATGGCAGGTAGAAGATTCTGTTTTGGATTTTCAAAATCAGTAATATAGGAATGACCTGTTCTTTCTAAAAACTGTACTTATTTGAGAATATATTCAAAATAAAACTAAATTTGATATAAAACCAATTTCAACAGATATGATAATGTTGCTTAAAGACCACAACTACATAAATATTATTAGGATGGCAAAAATCAAAGCATGGAAATATAAGAATTTTAAGAAGTAGTTTGATTTAAATCCTAGAAGAAATACAAGACTCAAAGAATTCTAATTTTTGGAGAAATTATTATACAAGGAAATACTTTAAATGATTTTATGAGTAGGAATAGGAGCCATATTGGTTTGCAAAGAAAACTGAAGCTAAAGAAAGTTCTAGAGAACTATAAGCCTGCACCCAACTAACAATTTGAGCAAACGAGGAAAGGCTATCACAAATGCCCTTCCCTGATAGTGAGATAAACAACTAACTTATCCACCATCATGGAGCCCTCATTTATTACCTATTGGAAATAAAAGCAAGCACCCATAACTAAACACTGTGTAGAACTAGAATCCAGTTGCAGAAAGGGAGGACAAGACCAGGTATCAGAAACACAGAGACAGCTGACCTGAACAAGGAGGAGCTAATGAACCCTCCAGACTGATATCTAGGAATCCAGCATGGGACTGACTCAGAACCCCTGAATATGGGTCTCACCTAGAAGGACTAAGCAGTCTAAAGGACCTCAGACAGTGGAACCAGGATGAATTCCTGGTGCACAAAAGGACCTTGCAGACACATCCCCCATGGAGGGACACTCCCTTAACGTAGAGACAGGAGAGAAGTCCTAGTCCCTACTTCAAATGACTTGACAGATTTACATGACCTCACTTGGATAGCATAGCCCTACATGTGGAATTGGGGTGGGGGGATGGGAGGGGAGGGTGGTCAGGGTGCATGTGAGATTGTAAGAGGGTGGGAGTGAGTGAGGGCGGGAGGAAGAGGGAACTGGGATTGGCATGTAAAATAAAATAAAATAAAAACAGACTGTCCTCCTGATCTTAAAAAAAATATGATTTTCTGAAAAAAATGAAATACATCTATTATGGATATATTTGGTTAGTATAAAAATACACTTTCAATTATATTCAAGAATTTACATTTTTCATATGCAACAAATCCATAGTTTTATGTATAACAGGAATATAAATATTAAATTTTATGAAAATGCATATGAATTTGAATGAGAGATTAGGGGGCTTCAATGACAGAATTTGCAAAGTATAATGGGAAGTTTTTTGTGTACTGAGGCCTTGCCTTTGAAAGAAAAAGGAAAAGAAATAAAGCAAAATAAAGTGAAAGTATGAACAACTTATTTTCTCATATGGAAGATTAATTAAAATTCTGAAATTAATATATGATGTAGCATGATTCAAAATCTGGAGAAAAGAAAAAAGGCAATCAGAATGAAACTTTAAATTCAATTTTCCTATCATTTCACATTTTCTGGTTTATCTGAATCAGTAAAATAAATTACTCCATTGAGCTGCTTGGAAATTTGCCATGTTATAAGAGACCCTTTGTAGAGATAGACTTTATCAACAAAATTAAGGATGAGAGGTCAGTTCTTTTAGAGACAAGATGATAAGCACTTAACATACTTATTAATAATAATATACTTCTAACATGATGTTCAATGGACATATATCAATCTTCTCAGTAGTATAATTCTGCTGAACTATCACGGGTAACTTCAAAATGAATACTTTATTAGAGATAAGTGTAATTCATTCATGTAAAACATTAACTCTATTTCTATATGCTAATTGAGTACATGTAGAAAGTTCATAATACCCATTCCTATAGTACCAGAAGCATTATCATAGAATGATTTACAGTTTATATTTGATATAATTATTTGCAAACATACACCCTGAACTTAGTATTCCACCTCTAAAAATTTCTTCTATAGATTTATTCGAATTTGTCAAGATAAAGTAATACTTGACATAGAATATATCCCCCAAAATGCCATTAATTTGGATAAAAGGGAAATGATAAAAAAGTTTTCCCTATATCATTTGTCTAAAAGAATAATACAGTTGTATTTTTTCATTATCATATTTTCCCAAAGCAATGCAACTAGTAATACTATTTTGTTAAGGATTTAATACCTCTGAATTCTCCACGTTTCCAAGGGCATACATGGAGAGTGTATGGAATTGAGTTGTCGGGTTCTATGGTGATATAGGAATTTCCCCACACTATTGAGAGATCTGAAGTTACCTGGAAAGATGAATTGGAATAGAAGAATTGTGTGATATTAATAATTAAACATGTCTTTGTTTTATAATGTTATACTATTGCATGTGAATTAGTGTCATTAGGTACTTCATGAAAGTGTATTCTTATTTAATTACTTCCACATAGTTTATTTACTTTACACTGAAAAGGAAGTCAGAAAATTGTCTTATACTATAAAAGGAAAAGAAAATACTGAGAGGACGCTTATGGAAAATCAGAACAAGGAAATAACTTTTGCAGAAGGGAAATGCTATTATACATACATATAAACATGCACACACACACACACACACACACACACATATAATTTCTCTTGTTTTACATATCTATCCCTCATTCCTCTCCTTCCCTCCCATATCCCATCCCATCACCCCACACTCCACATGTAGGGTGATGCCTTACAGGAGGGGTCATCTAAATCTGTCAAGGATCATTACATTAAATATTAGAATACCACTCTAGTACTCAGGTCACTTAAAATTCCGACATATTCATACAGAACTATAATGCATGCCTTAGAAAAAATTCAACGCCCTTGCATCTTTCTTTGGCTTGCCAAAACATCTATATATAAATGTGACTGTTTGATTCTAAGGGATAGACAAGATCCTTCAATATCTTATGAGAGTATTTCATATCCAACAACTTCTTATGAAGTTTACAATCAAATTTGGTTGGTTATTACTTATACTGCAGGCTTCAGCAGTGACAAATTTAAAGAATTATTGAGTTCTTTGGCATATAGTCTCAGAACAGAATCTTTCTATAAAAACAAAACCCTTAGAGAAGCTAAATAACAAGAAATCCCTGCTAGTGGATATTTCCAGGGTTACAGAAGAAAGGTCAAAAATCGATCTATATCAAGCCTGCATATTGTCTTGATTGAAAGGTTTTCATTATTTGCATGTGCTATAAATGCAAAATTGCATAGGTGGCAGAATGAATTAGGCTGGGTTCTTAAAACCGCTCAGTCTTTACCAACAACAGTGTTTAGAATTTTCCTCAAATAGGTTTCCTCAAATAGTTTTCCTTCATTTAAGGTTTTAAATATTGTGATATACCTATCATATATTGGGGAGATAAATACATTTACAAAATGATTATTTAGAGGAGAAAGACACGAATAAAAATGGAATAGCCTTTGATTGTGGGATTTTTTTTTTTTTTTGACTTTTGATTTTGGAGACAGGGTTTCTCTTTACTGCTTTGAAGGCTATCCTAGAACTAGCTTTGTAGATCAGGCTCACCTTGAACTCAGAGATCCACCTGCCTCTGCCTCCCTAGTACTGGGACTAAAGGCATACACCATGAACACCTGGCAGATTGTGGGGATTTTTTAAAACAAGAATATACTGAAGTAAATGAAGCCACAAATTTGGAGGTGGTAAGGAACAGTAAAGGAATGATAATAGGAAAGAAAGGAAGAGAGAAAGGAAGAAATGGAAAATTAGTGCAAAGGAAGGAAAGGGAGGTAAATGATGAGTGGAGGGAGAGAGAAATAGAGAGGGAGGGGAAGAAGAGGGAACAAACTGAGCACATTGAATCAAATTACATTTTATACACCAAAAGAATAAAAGAGAATGCAGAGCAGAAGTACTGAAGAGGACTCTATGCACGGACATGCTGTGACCTGACTATTGGTATTATTACCTTCATTGTACAGAATAATTTTCAGTTTCGGGCAGCTGTGTATCAGCTGGATAGTTTTGTCCATATTCATTTATTATTTTAACTTTGTGGTATAATTTAAAAATAAAATTAAATTTAGGAGCCACATTGCCCAGTCTCTGCTAGAGGTGAGTCTGGGACCAGTTTGGGTTGAATCCCCCCCAAAAAAACACTTCCCTGGATAATCCCTGGATTGGTCCCAAATCTCCCACCCCCCTGTGTACTGTCCCCAGTGAGAGTGCTCCTGCTGCTCTGATACACACTCCCCCACACGAAGAGTCTGGCCTCCCCCCACCCTGTGCCATACAGTGCCTAGTGTACCACTGCTCTGGTTGAGCTCTGGAACAGAGGGCAGATACAACAATCCTGCCACCTTCAGGGAATTTAGTGGAGTTTCTCTGAGCAAACTAGACCTGCCAATCCACCCAGGACCACCCTGAATCCCCTTCTGCATGATCACTGACCCCACAGCTGGTCCTCTGCTAGAGTTTCTGGCCCCTCCCAAAGATGACCCTATCCCCTCAAGACCATCCTGAGTCCCTGCCTGATAGATCTTTGACACCCATTACTAGGACTCTGCAGGAGCCTGATCTTTGACACCCATCGCCAGGTCCTTGCCTGAGGAAAACCTCCTAGAGAGCTTGGGCCACACAGAGCTACAGAAATAGAACTTCTGATGCACCTAAGCCCACCAGGGGAGTGAGAGAGAGAGAAGGGGGGTCCCCATCGGTACCTACAGGAAGCAGAAATGGGGAGACGACAATACAAGAAAACACATAACAATAGAAAGACAATCATGACACCACCAAAATCTAGGGATTCTACACCAAGTAGATCTGAACACCCCAAAGCAGATGAAGCAGAAGAGAATGATATAAAAAATCGTTATAAAAATGATAGAGGCCCTCAAAGACGATGTGAGAAAATCCCTTAAAAAATGGAAGAAAAAAACAAACAAAAAACTGGATGAAATGAACAAAACTCTTAAACAAAGTACAGAAAGCCAAGAAAAAACAACTGAACAGGTGAAGGAAACAGTTCAAGACTTGAAAATAGAAACAGAGACAATAAAGTAAAGAGAAACTGAAGGAATGCTGGAATTAGAAAAACTGTGCAAATGATCAGGAACTACAGACACAAGCATAACCAACAATGCAAGAGAGAATCTCAGCCCCTGAAGAAAAACTAGAGGAAATAGATTCATCGACAAAAGAAAATTATAAATCCAACAAATCCTTAACACAAAACATCCAGGAAATATGGGATACCATGAAGAGGCCAAACCTAAGAATAATAGGCATAGAGGAAGGCAAAGAAGCCCAGCTCAAAGGTGCAGAAAACATATTCAACAAAATCATTTAAGAAAACTTCCCAATCTGAAGAAGGACATGCCCATGAAAGTACAAGAAGCATACCGAATACCAAATAGTCTGGACCAAAATAAAAAGACCCCTTGACACATAATATACAAGACAACTAACATACAGAATAAAGAAAGAATATTAAGAGCAGCAAGGGAAGTCAAGTAACATATAAAGACAGACATATCAAAATTACACCTGACTTCTCCATGGAAAGTCTGAAGGCCAGAAGGTCCTGGATAGATGTTCTACAAGTACTAAGAATCCACGGATGACAGCCCTGTCTACTATAGCCAGGAAAACTCTTAATTAGTATAGAGTTAGAAAACAAGATATTTAGTAACAAAGCCAGATTTTCACCATACCTATCTACAAATCCAGCTCTACAGAAACTTCTGGAAGGAAAACTCCAACCCAAGAAAGTTAACTATGCTCACCAACACATAGGCAATAGATAATCACACTTCACCAGAATCCAAAGGAAAAGCAGGGAAAATATATTCATAATACCACTACCAACAACAAATCTATAACTAACAGGAATTAACAATCAATGGTCCTTACTTTCTCTCAACATTAATGGTCTTAACTCTCCTATAAAAAGACACAGGCTAACAGAATGGATATGAAGATAGAATCTGCCCTTCTGCTGCATAAAAGAAACACATCTAAACTTCAAACACAGGCATGACCTCAAGGTAAGGGGCTGTAAAAAGATCTTGCAATCAAATGGACCCAAGAAACAAGCAGATGTGGCTATCCTTATATCAAACAAGTTTGATGTCAAACCAAAATCAATCAAAGGAGATGAAGATGGTCAGTTCATATTCATCACAGGAGAAATCCATCACCACAAAATCTCAATTCTGAACATTTATGCCCCAATACAAAGGCACCCACATTTTGAAAAGAAATGCTACTAAAACTCAAACCTCACATAAAACCTCACACACTTATAGTTGGAGACTTCAATACCCCACTCTCACCACTAAACAGGACAACCAATCAGAAACTCCACAAAGACAGACAAAAAAAAAAAAAAAAACTAACAGAGGTTATGTCTCAACTGGGTTTAACAGACATCTATTGAACATTCCATCCAAACACAAAAGGATATACCTTCTTCTCTGCTCCACATGGAACCTTCTTGAAAATCAACCACATACTAGGAAACATAACAAACTTCAACAGATACAAAAAAAATGGAATAGACCCTGCATCTTATCAGACCACCATGCTTTAAAGTTGGAATTCAACAACAACACAAATCCCACAAACCCCATAAGCTCATGGAAACTGAACAATACGCAATTGCACCATACCTGTGTCAAAAAGGAAATAAAGAAATAAAAGAAGGATTTCCTAAATTTCAAAGAGAAAGAGGACACAACATACCCGAACTTATGAGACACTTTGAAAGCAGTGCTACGAGGGAAGATCATTGCAGTAAGTGTCCATATGAAGAAAACAGAGGATTGTCACATTAGAGAATTAACAGCATTATTGAAAACCTTAGAACAAAAAGAAGCAAACTCACCCCAGAGGAGTAGACACCAGGAAATAATCAATTTGAGGGCTGAAATCTATAAAATAGAAACCAGGAAAACAATACCAAAAAAAAAAAAAAAAAAAAAATCAATGCAACAAAAAGTTGGTTTTTTTTAGAAAATCAAAAAGACAGAAAAACCTCTATCCAACTAGCCAAAAAGCAGAGTGAGAACATGTGAACTAACAAAATCAGAAAAAAAAAGGAAACATAACAAAGGACACTGAATAAATACACCCAATTTCCAGGTCATACTTTGAAAACCTGTACGCCACAAAATTTGAAAATTCAAAGAAAGTGGACAGATTTCTGGATAACTATCACTAATTAAAATTAAATCAAGAACAGATAAACAACTGAAATGGACCTAAAACACCTAATGAAACAGAAGCAGTCATCAAAAAAGCCGTCCAGATGGCTTCAATGCAGAATTCTACCAGAAATTCAACGAAGAGCTAATAACAACAATGAAATACCACTCTGTGGAAAAAAAAAATGGAATTTTGAAATTCACAGGCAAGTGGATGGAATAACAATCCTGAAAGAGGAAACACAGTCACAAAAAGAGGAACATGGTATGCACTTGCTCATATATGGACTTTAGACCTAGAGCAAAGGATCACTAGGGAAACTAGGTTATAAGTAGGATTCTAGCATATTCACATAAGGTCCCTCACAGAAGTGGAAACAGACTAGATCTCCAGAGCACATTGGGAGTGGGGGAGGGGGAAGTGAGTGGAGCAGGAGCTAAGAGAATAAGAAAGGGAGGAGAGGAAAGCATGTGGGACTAGGAAGATTGAGTCAGGGGAGGAATAGAATAGAATAGATAAAAGAAAGTGAAGGAGAGAGAGAAACAGAGAGAGAGAGAGAGAGCATAAATGAGGGAGCCATTATAGGTTTGAACAGTAAACTAAATCTAGAGAAATGTCCATAGACCTACAAGACTGACCCCAACTAACAATTTGAGCAACTTTGGAAAGGCTACCATAAATACCCTTCCCTGATAGTGAAATCAACAACTAATTTATTTACTATCATGGAGCCCTCATCTAGTATTTGATGGAAACAGAAGCATACACTCACAACTAAACTCTGAGCCGATCTGGAATCCAGATGCAGAGAGGGAGTACAAGATCAGACTACAGAAACATATATAGACAGCTGACCTGAACAAGGAGGAGCTAGTGCGCCACCAGATTGATAGCTGGGACTGACTCAGACCCCTGGAACATGGGTCTCAGCGAGAAGTCCTCAGCAGTATAAGGGACCTCAGACAGTGGAACTAGGATGTATTCCTGGTGCACAATAGGACGTTGGGTGCACATCCCCCATGGAGGTATACTCCCTTAACCTAGAGACAGAAGTCCTAGTACCTACTCCAATTTATTTGACAGATTTAGATGACTTCTTCTGGAGGGCATAACCCTATGTGTGGAGTGGAGGAGGATTGGTGGGGAGGGTGGTCGGTTGCATGAGAGGGTGGGAGAAATGGAAAGAAGGAGGGAGTGTCAAATGGAATCGATATGTAAAATAAAAAATAATATAAAACATTAAATTTATTATGATGATTTAGTTGTTGCCATCAACATCAGAATATAGGTGTAGCTAAGCTGAGTCCAAGTGTCTTGTTCTACATAACTATTTAGACCTGTTAAAATTAAAAATAGAACCCCTAAATGAACTACCATTCCAACTTCTGGATATGTATTGAGTATTATCTCAGTATTACTATATTTTAAAATGTTAAGAATCCAGTCATCCATTATGCTTACACATTGTAAGAATAATTTATGTTTAATTGCACAAGCAAAATTACTATGTGAAAATTTCTACTTTTAATTGCTTTCCATTTTAATGTGCATTTCTTCTGTAAGGTAGAATTTAAAGTAATAATGTAGACACTATTACTGCCATGGAAACAAAATCAAATAAGTGATGTAGGAAAATTGATCATTTTAAAAATGTGTTTTTACAAAACTCTTGGCAGGTTTTCTTACTTGCTGATAAATTCTGAATGTTGATAAGGGATAACACAAAAAATTATCTCCTTCCATACCTACCTACCTTCATGCCCTCCACCCCTGTTTAAATGTCACTTTTCATGTTTTCATGTGTTTCTAGAACAAAAATAATTAAGCACTTTTATGTTCTCAAGGCCTCAATGTTATGCTTTATAATATGAACAAAAGTGTAAATATAAAACATTGTCTCTGAGCTGAGAGAGTACAGTTGCCTAGCATGCACAAATCCCTAGACATGAAAAAGTGAGAGTTAAGGGAGATAAATAAAAAAAAGGGAAGAATGAATAGGGAGTAAAATGTAGAGGGATGTGCAAGGTAAAGAGGGGATGGATAAAAGAAGGTGAGAGAGAAAATATGAATATATTATACTTATACAGTGAAGAATAGTAAACAGTATAATAACATGTGGTGGGTAACAGCCACATCAGTGACTATGGAGATAATACTGAAAGGTTTTAGTACTGACAAGAGGACATTTTAACTTATAATACATATTACACAGTAATTCTTTGAAATCTAGTAAGAAGTAAACAAAGGATATATTTTTGAGATTGAAAAGAAGCATAGGATGAGCTCAGGGTGTTTCCACACTTCTGTCATCTCCTCTGAAGATGAATGCAGGAACCTATGGTTGATGGACAAAGCTTGCTTTGATGAGCACATTGGACACATTGTAATTTGCAGGTAAAAAATAATGGTAATACATATTTTTATTTTTGGTGCTGAGGATTAAACTCAGATTCTTGTGCAGAATAAGCACAGATTGTCACCAATGACCTATGCCTCTTCCACCAGTACAGTGGAATATGCTTGAAATTTCTGCATTTAGGAGATAAAAAGGAAAATCTTGAGTTTGATGTGTTCATGGGTTACCAAGAGATACTCTATTTAAAAACTAATTTTTCTCCTACATTTTCTTGAAACTATCTTGTATTATTATGTATAGTATACTCACGAAAAATAAACATGACATAAATAAGTAAACTTAAGTTTCATAATTACACACTATTATTTAAATATAAAACTTGTATGGAAGTAGAGGTAGCATCTAGCTGTACCCCAAGTACTTGTCTGTCTAGGAAAGGAGAACTGCAGTTTGATGCTATGGCAAATCACTTTCTCAAACAAATCAAACGAGCACAAGAAAAAATAGAAAACAAAGTAGAAACAACAATAAAAAATTTATTTGATGCTAAACCCATTTAGCAATTAAAGTTATATTCATTAGCTGTTGTAATAATAAAAAATTAGAGTTTTCAAATTTTTCACATAATTAACATAGTACACATAATTTAAAGTGTATTAACAAGGAAGGATTTTCTTACTAAAAATGTCTTACCTTAAATGTCAGGAGACTTTTTGTATAATTAGGCACTATTATTGACTTATCTGTCACATTTCCCACTTTGCAATCTATAACAATGTGATCCAAGGCCAGGGGTTTTGTCCCAATACCATCAATTTCAATTATGTGTGCCATACCATCTACTTCATTTTGTAAAGTAAGTTTACCCTATGATAAACAAGACACTTTTCAAATTTGTAGCAGTCAGCAGTCATAATCCAATGCCATTCAATCTCTCACACTATTATTCTAGAGTCTACAGAACAAAAGAAGCTTGTAAGAAATTGTTAGACATTGAAGCTTCCAGTTCTTATAAAATTATTTTATTAAACAAAGAATGTACTAATGAATTGCTGTCAATTTTTATCTTTCTGGAAATTTCAGATTATATATAAGCATTCTCACATAATTACATGTGTATTTACCACCTTGTCAAAGAAATACTGCTAAGGGAGTCTTTTCAGATGTAGCAACTGATCTAATGAATAGGAAATATGTTTTATATCATTGAGCATGTTTTCTGAAAATAACCTAGATATAAATATTCATAGATAACTACTTAACTGCAATATCTCACTACAGATAACAACATTGTGACATGATAAATGATGCACTTTCAACCATTTTAAGTAAAACTATCAAGTTTATAGAATGTATAACTAACTACATTGACTACTATCTATATATTTGCTTATTTAAATATTAATAATGTAAGTGAAAATTCATGTTTCATACCATAATTTCACATTCCAAAATGGGTTTGAATGTCAAAGGATACTGAATAGTTTCACCAGGGCCAACATGTAAAATCGGAGGTCCATAAAACCACTCTCCTTCTATTTTAATTTGAAATTTCCAAGCTTTCTTTGTTTCATTTTTCTAAACCATGAAAACAGTTACACATATAAGAATTATGTTGGTAAAGCTGAATTACATACCAATTCTTATTTCTTTATATTTATTTATTTATTTATTCATTTTGCATATCTATTCTAGTTCCCTTTCCCTTCCTCCCTCTCTTCCACCCTCCCATCCCCCCTGACCACACAACCCTCCAACTCCCCCACTCCACATGTAGGGTGATGCCTTCCAGGAGGGGTCTCCTAAATCTGTCAAGTAATTTGGAGAAGGGACTAGGCCCCCCCTCCTGCCTCTAGGTTAAGGGAGTATCCCTTTATGGGGAATGTGCTCCCAAAGTCCTTTCCAATTTCTTAAGCCATAGAAAAAATACATTTAAGATGGGATGGCTACGCAAGTACTGTAGTACCATTTTGTGCATTCTACAATTCCAAAAATGATGTTGTGTTGCAATTGAATTTATATTCTGGAAGAAACCATGAAAAAATGAGGAAAAACAATATCTACCCTTAAATACAATTATAACAGATATGGAAACCTGAATATAAGAGGCTAGGATGAGATTGAGACAGCAAAAAATGTACAGAATCTCAAAATACTGCATCTTGAAATTCATTTATTGGCTATTATACCTTTTCTATTAATTTTTAATACTGCACAGAGAAGGGAGAAATATCCCAATGGTTCATTCTCTGGTTTTATTATATATTTAGGAAAATATAATTCAATTTCCTCTTAATGTTGTTTAGTAACTATACAGAGTCATGTTTTATGGACAGAAGCTCCAGTAAAACATGAAAATAGTCAAATAGTCAGAAAAACAAGTTTTCACTTACTATTGGGATATGTTGTGTGAGGGGTTCAAACGCTGGTGTTTTAAATAATAATTCAGCCTCTGGTTCTTCTTCATTTACAATACCTTCAATTACATACACACGCACATCATATCTTGATATCAGCAAAATTTTACAAGGGTATCGTCCAGGCCCAAGGGGAGCAAATCGCAGAGGAATTGAAACAGTTCCTTCTAATGCTAGCAAAACAATTTAAAATCAGTAGTCATTTTAAATATCATAAGACCTAAAATTAATTTGGGCATGCAATATTTAATAGTATTTTGTGAAATTGCATCTAGTTGGAATAGACTAGGTATCTCTCATATTACGTCTTCTGTTGAAATTTTATCACACAATCTTATATTTGAATGAGAGAAGACACCTTGCATAGTATTGTAGAAGACATCATCCACTGTAAATGTCAATAGGGTCTCTATGTTTTGAAAGGCATCCCTATATTGCTTTTATCATACATCTGAATAACAACTCAGAGCGAGAGGAATGTGTATTTCAATTTATTTTATTTTGGTGTTCAATTAATATGAAATATTTAATTGGTCTGAGCTAGTCAAATGACTTCATTTAACACTAAGTGAATAAATGAAGAGGATATATGGATGATCCAGTTTTATCAGCCATACTTTTTGAACTTGGGGTTCTCTACTTCAAATATTTTTTAACTTCATCTTTTTTTTTTCTTTTTCTTTTGCTTTTTCAAGACAGGGTTTCTCTGTATTGCTTTGGATCCTGTCCTTGAGCTTGCTGTCTAGACCAGGCTGGCCTTGAACTCACGGAGATCTGCCTGCCTCTGCCTTCCAAGTGCTGGGATTAAAGGCATGAGCCAACAATGCCCCGCAATATATGTAGCCCAGGTTGGCCTCGAATTTGTGATCCCCCTGCCTCTGCCTGCTTCAGCAAATCCTACCTGCATGAGCCACCACAACCAGGTAAGTTCATCTTTTATGGACACCCAATAACTAATGATTGGCATTAACTTGAAAGCTAAGGTCATCCTTATGTTTATATTATACTTCAAATCATTAAGTGAGAGACTCTAAAAAATATACTCTTTCCCTCCAAATCTTAAAAATAAAATCATTATAATCATTGTAAGCAGAATTCATGAAAATACTGTCATCTTTAAAGATTTATTGAAAAAGCACACTATTTGTTTCTTTGCATTAAACATCCAAAGTAACTACCATTTTGTAAAGAATATCCTGATTGATTCTAGTGTGTGTGTGTTCTCTTAGAAATAAATCATGCCTTCCCAAAACAGAAATATTTTTCTAACATTATGCTGCCATATAATCTCGTATTTTATTTTAGACATATCATTCAGTTCTACAATATATACCAAGCACAACAAGTAATACCCATACTTTTCTTCATTGTCTTCTACTTGTCCACATATAATTTCAGAGATCACTTCTGAAACTATTTGTTTTCAAGGGATTTCTATGTATGGCACATGATTTTCAGTCTTTATACAAGCACACACATACACACACACACACACAGAGAGAGAGAGAGAGAGAGAGAGAGAGAGAGAGAGAGAGAGAGAGAGAGAATGAGAAAGTGGCCAAATGATACAGACCTACATAGAGAAGCTAACTGTGTTGATGCTCCAAGTTCAGGAAATATTACAACATACAACCCCCAAAAACTTAATCCTTTCTACAATATTTTCAGGAGATGTTTCTTTAGTTCTATTTTAATGCTGCTTAAATGAAGGATTGTGAAGTAAATATGGAGTTTCTACTATGTGGAAGCCAGGGAGAAAGAGCTGAGGTGTGTATGAGCTGAAGTATCCACAAGCTTGAACATGAAAACCATTGCTGTTTATGTTATGGTTGATCGAGGGAGAAAACCTGGTTAAGACCCAAATATCCTGTCCTGTTAACTCTTTTATACAAAACTCTGAGTCCAAAAATTTTAAAATTATACCTCATCTTCCAGGTAAAATGGTGTAGTGTATTCCATATAAAAAGGTGTCAGTTTTGTTCACAAAATTTAAATTTTAGAAAAAGACATGTGGGGTTCGGATTTTATATTTGAACTGACCAAAATTGATTTAGAGTCTGAATGAATTCAAAGAATCATATTATATCTAGTTTCCAAAGTTATATGAAAGTTAGTACTATTTTATTCAAGGTATTTTGTACCATAACTAAAATAAATTTCATTACAAAAATATATAAAACTTGGGTCTACTTAAAATTTGATGCTCCTATTAACATCTATGGAATTCCTATGGAAAAACAGAAAAATATCAGGATTTCTATACTCATAAATTTATTACAGAATATAATTTGATAAACTAATTTACTTAATTTCCCATAAAAGTGCCTCAAACATTAGAATGATCAAGTAAAATATTTACTACTCTCTAGTTAATTTTAAGTATATTACTCCCAAAGAGTAAACACAGTTCTTCATTTGAAAATGAGCTACTGAATGTGACAACCTATTTATTGCTAATTTATATCAGTGTACCTATCAAAATATTTTATTGAAAGTCAATTTATGAAAATCATATTGATAGAGAAAAGATGACCCATTTATTAACCATACTTCCAAAAACTCATTGATTTTTTTAACCAAAAGTCCAAGTCATTCATGCTACTTGTAATTTTGTTCTTTCCAGTTCTATAGACAGAAGATCATCTGTCTTACATATAACTCAATAAATAAAATGAAAGTTTCCCTAGGCTTGCCTCAAACTCGTGATCCTCCTGCCTCTGCCTCCATTAGCAAATCCTACTGGTGTGCACCACCACAACCGGATACAAGGTGTATTCTAAGAGGTTCATATAAAGTCCCTCACAGAAGGGGGAAGGGATAAGTCCCCCAGAGCACATGGGAAGTGGGGGGGCAGTGAATGGAGAGAAAAGTAGGAGAAAGAGAAGGGGAAGAGAGGAAAGCAAGTGCCACTAGGGAGATTGAGTCAGGGTAGGAATAGAAGACAGGAGAGAGAGAGCGGGGGAGAGAGAGAGAGAGAGTGAGAGGGAGGGAGGGAGGGAGGGAGGGAGGGAAGGAGGGAGGGAGGGAGGGAGAGGAGAGGAGAAAACTGAACCTAAAAAAAGGTTTAGAGACCTACAAGACTGCCACCAACTAACAATTTGAGCAACCATGGAAAGGCTGCCATAAATGCCCTTCCTGGATGGTGAGATAAACAACTAACTTACCCACCATCATGGAGCACTCACCTAGTACCTGTTGGAAACAGAAGCAAACACCCATGACTAAACACTGAGTCGAATCCAGATGCAGAGGGAGAGGGTAAGACCAGGTTGCACAAACACATAGAGACAGGTGACCTGAACAAGGAGGAGCTAAAGGTCCCCCAGAGTGATAGCTGGGAATATAGCATGGGACTGACTCAAAACCCCTGCATATGGGTCTCACCTAGAAGGACTGAGCAGTCTAAGGGACCTCAGATAGTGGAACCAGGATGTATTCCTGATGCACAAAAGGACCTTGTAGACACATCCCCCATGGAGGGATACTCCCTTGACCTACAGACAGGAGAAAAGTCCTAGTCCCTGCTTCAAATGACTTGACAGATTTACATGACCCCACCTGGATGGCATAGCCCTACAGTGGGTGGGGGGATGGGAGGGGAGGGTGGTCAGGGTGCATGTGAGGGGGGAGAGAGGGTAAGAGGGAGGGAGAGGGAACTGGGATCTATATGTAAAATAAAAAATAATAATAATAAAAATAAATAAATAAAGTGACAGTTTCATTGTATTATAACATCTTAAACAGCTGATGAGTGAAAGCCGGAGTTTACAGACTCCAGACTGACAGCTGGCGAACCAGCATTGGGCTAAACTAGGTCCCCTGAAAGTGGGTCTCAGTTGGGGGGGCCTGGACAGACTATGGGGTCTCTGGTAGTGGATCAGTATTTATCCCTAGTCCATGAATGGGTTTTGGGGGCCAATTCCCTATGGAGGAATACTCTCTCAGCCTAGATCCATCTGGGAGGGTCTAAGCCCTGCCTCAAATGATATGGCAGACTTTGATGATCCCTCATGGGAGACCTCACCTTCATGGGGTAAGGGGGATGAGGGGTTGGTAGGAGGCATGAGAGGACAGGAGGGAGATGTAACTGAAATTGATATGTATGATAAGATTCTTTTTAATTTAAATAAAAATAAAAATATAAAAAGGTATATGGCATTTGAAAATAAATAACATCTCATTACTGCATTTCTTCATTTCATAAAAATAATGAAAATTGACTATACATTCCTTAAATGATAGCTCTATTGATAAATACAGTTTAACATTATTAATTCAAGGAAACTATTTTTCTAAAATGACTTTTTACAATGAATTTGATGATACAAGACACATTGCAATGCACACTACGATAACATCATTATCATGAACATACAGCAAGTGTGCAGTAACTATTCAAATGTGAGTTATCAGCTTGCTGCTTAGCCAACATGCCTGCCTGCTATGAGCTATGAATCAGTTATTATTTCTACAGTGAGTGTTCATGAGATTTATCCATGTTTACCAATTTATTTTACCGACTATTATACATGGATTATTAATTCGTTTTTTTAAAAAAATAAAGTCCATCTTCTTAGTCTACAATTGATTTCTTTAATTTTTTATCTTCATTTTAAGTTGTCTCAATTTTGTTGTTAGGCTTAAACATTTTGAATCATTCATGAATGGTAGATTAGTAGAATAAAAATACATTGGCTATTCATTTGTATCTAATTTTTTTTTTGTTTGTTTGATTCTAAAATTAGGGGATATGTACTCCTCCTGAGTGTTTATTTGTACAGGTTCATACTCTCATATCACTTAGCTTAAATGTGTAGTAAGTTCAACATTCATATTTGGGGCTAATTGTCTGCACTAAAACAGTATCTATGGGTCTCAGCCAGAAGGACTGAGCAGTCTAAGGGACCTCAGACAGTGGAGTCAGGATGTATCCCTGGTGCTCAAAAGGACCTTGCGAACATATCCCCCATGGAGGGATAACTGCCTTAATCTAGAGACAGGAGAGAAGCCCTAGTCCCTACTTCACATGACCTGTCAGATCTACATGACCCCAACTGGATGGCATTCCCCTACATATGGAATTGGGGTGGGGGATGGGAGGGAGGGTGGTTAGGGTGCATGTGAGAGGGCAGAGAGGGTAAAAGGGAGGGAGGGCGGGAGGGAGAGGGAACTGGGATTGACATGTAAAATAATAAATAAAATAAAAAAAAATTGCTTTGACTCCAAAATTTAAGTTCTAGGACAAGTTATTGGGGAAAAGAATTTCTATTTTTGTTTCCACAGAAAATGAAAATCTGTGGATTCCTTTCAAACTAATGTGGTTTGATCAAGCCAGACCGCCTGAAACAAGAGTACAAGCTGACCCTACATTCAAAACAGCTGGACAAAACAGCTTACAGACTACAGCCAGGATTTCTGCATCTTCTTAGAATCCCCCATGACAGCGCCCCTTACCAGCAGGAAGCAGCTTGGAAAGAAAGACGCCCAAATTCCCAAATATTGTCTATAAATATTTGTTTTCATTTAAATGGACTTGGTTATATAAAATAAATAAAAAAAGGAAAAAATAAATAAATATAGGTAGGATATTTTCCAAAATCCATTGACACATTTATAAAATTCCAGTGGAAATTTTTTCATTACATTAATTCTGTCTTCTAGTTAATTGATACATTCTGTCATCTAACACAATTCATGTAGATGCTTTTCATCTTTGCTACCACTCTCACCAACACCATCGCTATCATGAACAGATCATCTTAAATATTGTATAGTTCCTTGATAGTATCATTTTGTTTAAATTTTTCCCACAGTTACAGATGTTTTAAGTCTAGATGCTTATTTTTCAGGAGGAATGCAAGAGTAACATTAAGATATTGCCAGACATTATACAGTCTGGCCTCCTTCAAAAGTAATTACTATACATTAATTCAATAGTAAAATTGTTTGGATTCCTATGATGAGTATGAAAGTATTCAATTATAAATGGCACATATTCAATATTCTCAAAGGTACACATACATGAGGTGCTGAGGTAAAGGATATCAGGGAACTTGATTATTTTCTCTTTATATCTAAATTAGGCTTTAATTGGTCTTGAGTCAACAAAGGGAAAAATGTGTTTTTCAGTCTAATCACATTGGCTCAGCAATTACTGTAAATTCCTCACAGGGTTCCCATAAATGGTATGTTGTTATCGTTCCATTATTGTTTAGTTTTAATTATAATTTCTCTGTGTCTTCATGGAGCATACAATGGAAAATTAAGAAAAGGTCTAACAAGAAGTGGTACATTGTTACCATTTTAACTATGGAGCTTGTTTTCATATATAATTTCTTAAGAATAAAAATTTTCCAAAGAAATACCTGAAATAAGATTTCATTTCCTAATTAAACCCTACATAGGGAAGGAGGGAAAGGAACTGCTGATAAGAAATTCACTTTGTATGCTTCATTTTGATTTCTCATACCATAAAATTGTCTCATTATTATTTACTAAAAATCAACTCACTGATTTTAATTACTTTAGGACTGATACACTAAGAATGCAGAACAATTTAATGAACTGCTTCCAAGATAATGAGCAACATCTTCATAAGAAATTAAAAAAAATCAAATTCTCTGTTTAAATTGTTCTGTTTAAATTATTACAGATTGCAAAGCCATGGATAAAGATCAAATAGGAAAAAGTAATAAATAGTAACAAAATCATTAAAGTTTTAGCTATAACCTTTTACATGAAACCATAAAGGTGAAATTAAGTTACTTATCAAACTAAAAATGTTTAAAAATTATGAAGAAAATATATTTCTTATGGGACAACTCAGTAGAAGACAACTTGCCTCTAAAATATACATGTGCTCTATTTCAATACCTCACATAAAAAAGGCAAATTACTTATGAAAGTGAGTACACGTATTATTACAGGACACAGTAAGAAGTATGATGATGAACTCGAGGCCAGTTGACTCTACAGGGAGATCCTGTCCTATAAAAAGCAGAACTAAACAATACAGTATATAGGGCACCATATAAAATTATATTAATTTATATGACTTTTCTTCTAGGTAACTTTGATAGTTTGATATAGTAAAACTTAACTGTGCAACAGGAAATTTTTTTTCACCTGTACCCAAGTATGGGAGGATTGTCAGAGAAAGGCCTACCACTTACAGTTACTATGGATTCCAAAATAGAAAGTGAGTTTATCATCAAGTGGGTGCAGACATAGCAATGGAAAATATAAATATATCAGACTGATATTGAAGAACAACAGTTACAAAATCCTAGAATTACAAATTGCTTGGAATGGTTTGTTTGAGAGAACTGGGATACCAAAAACAAAGTTGCAGAGCATGGTGAGTATACTATTATGTATGTGGGAGGAGAAGAATTTTTGGCAGGAACAAATACATTTTTAAAAAAGAAATAGAAATTCATTCGTGGTATTGGGAAAAAAACCAACAGAACAGAGGAAAATGAATTCATTTTAAGGAGGGGTTCATGCAAAGTAAGTACTAAGGTCCATGCATTTTGCATTAGGCTGTGCGGTGGATTTAATGTAAATGGCCTCCATAGTAGTGACACTATTAGGGGTTGTGGATTTGTTGGAGGAGGCATGACCTTTTTGAAGGAATTGTGACACTTTGGAGGAGGGATCTGAGTTTTCAAACATGTTGAAGCCAGGCCCAATGGCTCAGTTCACTTCCTGTTGCATTCACACTATAGAGAAGTCTCAGTTATGTCTCCAGGACCAAGAGAGCCTGCAATTTACCATTTCCCACCATGATGATAATGGACTGAGCCTCTGAATTGTAAACTACCCAAATAAATAATTGCTTCATAAGAGTTGCCATCTTCATCGTGTTTCTTTACAGCAATAGAAAGTATTATATAGAAATCAGTACTAGAGTGGTTCTATAGAAATTGAAGTATGAAGATGAATCTTTTGTATATTTGGAATAGGGATTACAGCATTTTCAAATTCACCAGCATCTTCTGCTACTGAAACCTCTCCAGTAATTCTCTCTCCTGGGAGCTCAGAAAGAACTAAAAGCCCATGGTGTAAACTATATTTCAAACTTAAAGACATAAATGTCATTGATTATCTTGATTCATCAATAGTGAATGGCCATGAATTTAGTGAAACTTTTGGCAGTTTTGGGGAAATTAGAGAAAATGATACTGCAGGTTGGTTGCTCTTAATATCTGTACATAAATTGATAAGGATAGAAATGTGTTCCATGATAAAATTAACCAACTTCAGAATACAGAGAACTAAAACAAATACTTAGTAGTAAAGTTGACAGGCTCCAGATGTGAATAAACTGTCTAAATATTTCTGGCAGTCTCCTCTACAGCAGCAACAGGGCTCTCGAATCAAGTTAGGCTGAATTACAGAGAAAATTCAAGTCTCAGCTTCAGAGGGTGGCAGAGGTAGTTGGTAAAGAATGGATTCCTGGGGAGATCCGTCTATCTCTGATGGACCACTCTGAGTTCCTGCCAGCAGGATCCTTGACCCCCACCCCAGGGACTCTGCTAAAGAGGCCTCAGCTAGAGAGTGCCAGGCCTATGCTAGATCTGCCTATAGGCACAAGGAACATCCTGAGTCCCAGCCTTCAGGATCTTTGACCCCCATTGCCAGTCTTCTGCTGGAGCCTGATCGCTGAAGTACATCAATGGGCCCCTGCCTGTGGAGAGACCTTTTAAAGAGCTTGGACCACCCAGAGCTACAGACATCGACACTCTGACTCACATAAGCCCACAGGGAAGTACAATAGAGAGGTAGAGACCTCACCAACACCTACTGAAAGAACTTATGGGAAGACGGCAATACAAGAAAATAACTAACAACAGAAAGACAAGCATGACACCACCAGAATCTAGGAAATCTCCACCAACTAGACCCGAACACAACAGAGAAGATGAAATAGGAGGGAACGACTTAAAAATTATCATCATAAAAATGATAGAGGCCCTCAAAGAAGATGTGAGAAAATCCCTTATGAAATGGAAGAAAAAACAACAACAAAAAAAATTGGAAGAAATGAACAAATTTCTTAAGGAAAATAAAAAAAAGTACAGAAAGCCAAAAAAAAAAAAAAAAAAAAAAACAATTAAGCAAGTGAAGGAAATGGTTCAAGACTAGAAAACTGAAATAGAGAAAATAAAGAAAACACAAACTGAAGGAATGTTGGAAATAGAAAAACTGGGCAAACAATCGGGAACTACAGATGCAAGCATAACAAACAGAATTCAAGAGATGGAAGAGAGAATCTCAGGCATGAAAGATAACCTAGAGGAAATAGAAACCAAGGCTAAAGCAGTACAAATATATTCACAATACCACTTCCAACAACAAATCTAAAACAAACAAGCATTGACAATCAATGGTCTTTACTCACCATAAACATTAATGGTCTTAACTCGCCTATAAAAAGATACAGGCTAACAGAGTGGATACGAACACAGAATCCATCCTTCTGCTGAATACAAGAAACCCATCTAAGCTGCAAAGATAGACATTGCCTCAGGGTAAAGGGTTGGGAAAAGATCTTCCAATCAAATGGAACCAAGAAGCTAGCACGGGTGGCTACCATAATATCTCCCTGGTATTGGCATAAAAATAGACAGGTAGACCAATGGAATCGAATTGAAAATCCTGATATTAATCCACGCACCTATGAATACCTGATTTTTGACAAAACAGCTAAAATTATACAATGGGGCAAGGACAGCATCTTCAACAAATGGTGCTGGCACAATTGGGTGAGGGTGTGTAGAAGAATGCAGATAGACCCATGTCTATCACCATGCACAAAACTCAAGTCCAAATGGATCAAAGACCTCAACATCAATCCAGCCACATTGAACCTCTTAGAAGAGAAAGTAGGAGGTACCCTTGATCAAATTGGTATAGGAGACCACTTCTTGAATATAACTCCAGGGGCACAGACACTGAAAGAAACAATTAATAAATGGGACCTCTTCAAACTTAGAAGCTTCTGTAAGGCAAAGGACACAGTTGACAAGACCAAACGGCAGCCCATAGACTGGGAAAAGATTTTCACCAATCCTATATCCGGCAAAAGGCTGATCTCCAAAATATACAAAGAACTCAAGAAACTAGTCAACAAAACACCAAATAACCCTATTAAAAAAATGGGGTACAGAACTGAAGAAAGAATTCTCAATGGAGGAAATCAAAAAGGCTGAAAGACACTTAAGAAAATGCTCCACATTACTTAGCTATCAGGGAAATGCAAATCAAAACAACTTTGAGATGCCATCTTACCCCTGCCAGAATGGCGAAAATTAGACACACCAGTGATGACTTATGTTGGAGAGGATGTGGAGAAAGTGGAACACTCCTCCACTGCTGGTGGGAGTGAAAACTCATACAGCCATTTTGGTGATTAGTATGGCTGTTCCTCAGGAAAATGGGGATTAGTTTACCACAGGACCCGGCAATCCCCCTCTTAGGCATATACCCAAAGGATTCACATCCATGCAACAAAGACATCTGTTCAACTATGTTCATAGCAGCACTATTTGTAATAGCAAGAACCTGGAAGCAACCTAGATGCCCCTCAATTGAAGAATGGTTAATGAAGATGTGGCACATCTACACAATGGAATACTACTCTGCAGAAAAAAATAATGATATCTTGAAATTCGCAGGCAAGTGGATGGCACTTGAAGAAACCATCCTGAATGAGGTAACGCAGTCACAAAAAGAGGAACACAGTATGTACTCACTCATATATGGATTTTAGACCTAGATCAAATGATTACCAGCCTATAATTCACATCACCAGACGAACTAGGATACAAGGTGTATTCTAAGAGTTTCATATAAAGTCCCTCACAGAACTGGGAAGGGACAAGTACCCCAAAGCTCAGGTGAAGTCGGGGAGGACAGCGAATGGAGAGAGAAGTAGGAGAAAATGAGGGGGAGGAAAGAAAAACATGTGCGACCAGGAAGATTGAGCCTGGTTAGGAATAGAAGATAGGAAAGAGAGAGAGAGACAGAGAGAGAGAGAGAGAGAGAGAGAGAGAGAGAGAGAGAGAGAGAGAGAGAGAGAGAGAGACATAAAAGAGGGAGCCAATATTGGTTTGAAGATAAAATTGAACACAAAGAAATGTCGAGAGAACTACAAGTCTGCTCCCAACTAACAATCTCAAGTTCCGTAGAAAGGCTATCATAAATGCCCTTCCTGGAGAGTGAGATCAACAACTAACTTCTCCATGGAGCCCTCAACTAATGCCTGTTGAAAATAGGAGCAAACACCCATACATAAACACTGAGTCGAACTAGAACCCAGATGCAGATGGAGAGGACAAGACCATGCAGCAGAAGCACATAGAGACAGCTTACCTGAACAAGGAGGAGCTAACAGCCACTAGACTGATAGCTGGGAAGCCAGCATGGGACTGACTCAGGCCCCCCTAAATATGGGTCTCAGCCAGAAGGACTGAGCAGTCTAAGAGACCTCAGACAGTGGAGCCAGGATGTATTTCTGGTGCACAAAAGGACTTTGCGAACATATCCCCCATGGAGCGATAACTGCCTTAATCTAGAGACAGGAGAGAAGCCCTAGTCCCTACTTCACAGGACCTGTCAGATCTACATGACCCCAACTGGATGGCACTCCCCTACATATGGAATTGGGGTGGGGGGATGGGAGAGGATGGTGTTTAGAGTGCATGTGAGAGGGCAGAGAGGGTAAAAAGGGAGGGAAGGAGGGAGGGAGGGTTGGGGGGGAGGGAGCGATGGAGGGAGGGAAAGGGAACTGGGATCGACATGTAAAATAATATATTAAACTAAAAAAAAAAAATGCTTTGACTCCAAAATTTAATTTGAAGGACAAGTTATTGGGGAAAAGGATTTCTATTTTTTTTTCCACAGAAAATGAAAAGATGTGGATTCCTTCCAGACTAATGTGGATTGATCACACCACGCCGCCTGAAACAGAGTAAAAGCTGACCCTACATTCAAAACAGCTGGACAAAACAGCCCTACAGACTACAGCCAGGATATCTGAATCTTCTTGGAATCCCCCAAGACAGCGCCACTTACCAGCAGGAAGTAGTTTGGAAAGAACGACGCCCAGATTCCCAAATATTGAGTATAAATGTTTGTTTTCATTTAATTGGACTGTCATATAAAATTAAGAAAAAAGTTAGACTTCAAACCAAAATTAATCAAAAGAGATGTTGACAATCATTTCGTATTCATCAAAGGAGAAATCCAAAAACACAAAGTCTCAATTCTGAACATCTATGCCCCAAATACAAAGGCACCCACATTCGTAAAAGAAATGGTACTAAAATTCAAACCTCACATAAAACCACACACACTTATAGTGGGAGACTTCAACACACCACTCTCACCACTAAACAGGACAACCAATCTGAAACTCAACAAAGAAAATAAAACCTAACAGAGGTTATAGTTTATGTCTCAACTGGGTTTAACAGACATCTATTGAACATTCCATCCAAACACAAAAGAATATAACTTCTTCTTTGCTACACATGGAACCTTCTCTAAGTTCAATCACATACTAGGTGGCATAACCAACCTAAACAGATACAAGAGAATTGGAATAGTCCCCTGTATCTTATCAGACCACCCTGCTTTAAAATCAGATTTCAACAACAACAGAAATCACAGAAAACCTGCAAACTCATGGAAACTGAACAATGTGCAATTGCACCACATCTGGGTCAAAGAACAAATAAAGAAAGAAATTAAGGACATTCTAAAATTCAATGAGAATGAGGACACAATATACCCGAACTAATGGGACACCTTGAAAGCAAGGTTGCCAGGAAAGTCCATTGCACTAAGTGCCCATATTAAGAAAACAGATGATAGCCACATAAGAGAATTAAGAGCACAATTGAAAACCTTTGAACAAATAGAAGCAAACTCACCCTGGAGAAGTAGATTCCAGGAAATAACCAATTTGAGGGATGAAATCAACAAAATAGAAATCAGGATAACAATACAAAAAAAAAAAAAAAAAAAAAACAATGCAACAAAGAGTTTGTTTTTTTTTTTTTTTTTTTGAGAAAACCAACAAGATAGACAAACCTCTGTTCAAACTAATGAAAAAGCAGGGAGAGAACATGCAAGTTAACAATATCAGAAATGAAAAGGGGAACATAACAACGGACATAGACAAAATACTGACAATTTTCAGGTCATACATTGAAAACCTTCAACAAAAAATTGAAAATTCAAAGGAAATGGAAAAATTTCTGGATAACTATCAGTTAACAAAATTAAATCAAAAATAGAAAAACAACTTAAATAGACCTATAACCCGCAATGTAATAGAAGCAGTCATCGAAATCTTTCCACCCAAAAAAGCCCAGGGGTGGATGGCTTCAGTGCAGAATTTTACCAGAAATTCAAGGAGAAATAATACCAACACTCCTCAAATTGTTCTACACAATAGAAACAGAAGGTTCATTACCAACCTCTTTCTACGAGGTCAAAATAACCTTGGTACCTAAGCCTCACAGAAACACAATTAAGAATGAAAACTACAAACCAATATTCCTCATAAATATCGAAGCAATAATACTCAATAAAATACTGGTAAACCGAGTCCAAGAATACATCAGAGAAATCATCCACCATGACCAAGTAGGCTTCATCCCTGGAATGCAGGGATGGTTTAACATACACAAATCTATCAACGTGATCTACCATATAAACAAACTGAAAATGAAAAACCATATGATCATCTCCCTAGATGCTGAAAAAGCCTTCGACAAAATTCAACACCCTTTCATGATAAAGGTCTTGGAGAGATAAGGGATAACAGAGACATACATAAACATAATAAGAGCAATATACAGCAAGTCAACAGCCAACATCAAACTGAATGGACAAAAGATTAAGACAATTCCTCTAAAATCAGGAACAAGACAAGGCTGCCCTCTCTCTCCATATATCTTCAATATTATACTTAAAGTTCTAGATAAAGCTATAAGAACAAAAGGAAATCAAGGGAATCCAAATTGGAAAGGAAGAAGTCAAACAGTCTCTATTTGCATATGATATGATAGATTACATAATCGACCCAATAAACTCTACCAGGGAAAGCCTACAGCTGATAAACACCTTTAGCAAAGCAGCAGGATACAAGATAAACTCAGAAAAATCAGTAGCCCTACTATATTCAGACCACAAGGAGGCTAAGAAGAAATCAGTGAAACATCACCCTTTACAATAGCCACAAACAACATAAAGTATCTTGGGGTAACGCTTACCAAACAAGTGAAAGACTTATATAATAAGAATTTTGTGGCGCTAAAGAAAGAAATTAAAGAAGATACCAGAACAAGGAAAGATCTTCCATGCTCTTGGATAGGTACAATAAATACAGTAAAAATGGCAATCTTGCCTAAAGCAATCTACAAATTCAATGCAATCCCCATTAAAATTCCACCACAATTGGTCACTGACCTTGAAAGGATAATAATCAACTTTATATGGAAAAACAAAAGACCCAGGATAGCCAAAACAACCCTATACAATAAATGAACTTCAGGAGGCATCACCATTCCTGATTTTAATCTCTACTACAGAGCTATAGTTCTGAAAACAGCCTGGTATTGGCATAAAAATAGACAGGTAGGCCAATGGAATCGAATTGAAAATCCTGATATTAATCCACGCACCTATGAACACCTGATTTTCGACTAAACAGCTAAAATTATACAATGGAGCAAAGACAGCATCTTCAACAAATGGTGCTGGCACAATTGGATGAGGGTGTGTAGAAGACTGCAGATAGACCCATGTCTGTCGCCATGCAAAAGGTCCACATCCGTGCAACACAGACATCTGCTCAACTATGTTCATAGCACCATTATTTGTAATAACAAGAAGCTGGAAGCAACCTAGATGCCCCTCAACTGAAGAATGGATAAAGAAGATGTGGCACATCTACACAATGGAGTACTACTATGCAGAAAAAATAATGGTATCTTGAAATTTGCAGGCAAGTGGATGGCACTAGAAAAAAAAAAAAAAACAAAAAAACATCCTCAATGAGTAACCCAGGCAAAGTAAGAGGAAAATGGTATGTTTCATTTATATATGGATTTTAGACCTAGATCAAAGGATCGCCAGCCTATAATTCACACCAACAGAATATAAGGTGTTTTCTAATAGATTCATATAAAGTCCCCCACAGAAGGGGGAAGGGACAAGTCTTCCAGAGCACATGGGAAGTGGTGGTGACAGTGAATGTATATCGAAGTAGGAGAAAGAGAAGGGGAGGAGAGGAAAGCACATGCGACATATGAAGAGGGAGAATGAGCCAGAGAGAGAAAGAGAGAGAGAGAGAGAGAACATAACAGAGGGAGCTATGATTGGATTGAAGAGAAAACTGAACCTAAAGAAAGGTATAGAGAAATACAAGACTACTGCCAACTAATAATTTGATCAACCATGGAAAGGCTAATAAATGCCCTTCCCTGATAGTGAAATCAACAACTAACTTATCTACCACCATGGAGCCCTCATCTAGTACCTGTTGGAAACAATAGGAAACACCCATAACTAAATACTGAGATGAAGTAGAATCCAGATGCAGAGCGAGAGGACAAGACCAGGTTGCAGAAACACATATAGACAGCTGGCCTGAAGGAGGAGGAGCTAATGGGCCACCAGACTGATAGCTGGGAAGCCAGCATGGGACTGACTCAGGCCCCCCTGAATATGGGTCTCTGCTACAAGGCCTGAGCAAACTAAGGGTCCTCATACAGATGAAGCAACATGTATTCCTGGTGTAGAAAAGGACCTTGAGAACACATCTCCCATGGAGAGATACTGCCTTAACCTACAGACAAGGGAGAAGTCCTAGTCTGTACTTCAAATTACCTGCCAGATCTACAAGACCCCACCTGGATAGCATTGCCTTATATGTGGAATTGGGGATGGGGGGAGTGTGTTCAGATGCTTGTGAGGGGGCAGAGATGGTAAGATGGATAAGGGAGGGAGGGTGGGTGGGCAGGAGATGTAACTGGGATTAACATGTAAAATACATAAATAAATAAATAAACAAATAAATAAATAAGTAAATAAAAAGAATGTCTTCTTTTAACCTGGATTGATGTGGAGGACCATATTGATGCTGTGAATTTTGAACCCTCAGATTTTCAAGAGTTTAATTCACCCGAGGAAACAGTGCCCTCAGCCCCACTGCTTTTTCACCTTACACTGGAAAAATAACAATGTCCCTCAAGGCCCACCAATAGATGCCTATAGAACTATAACCAGAATCAAGGGAAAGCAGGCTCCTAGAAGTAAAGTACAAAGTGTATTCCATAGGGAATAATGCTATACTACTAAGGTGCTTAGTAATTTTGCTAATTCATTCAAGCACACATCTGAGGAATATGTGTGGTAATGGATTTAAAGGGTTTGGGATATGGTGGAAGGACTGGAAAACAAGAGCACGCTGAGTTTATTGATATGGGCACTCTGAGTAGAGATTCTAGGTTTAAATGGAAGACCATACAATTTTTAAATAAAGTTGTCAACGGATTGTTTGAATGGTTGGCTGAAGTAATAATAAGAGATGGCCTATTGAAAATGAGTTGGAGGTGCCTGATATCCCTTGGATTAATGTTGGTGAAGGGATTTTAAGTTTGATTATAGTCAGACACAGGCTGTGAAGGAAACTATCAAAAGCAGAAAGATGGTGAAGATATGATTGAACAAAGTGGTCTTGTTCCAGTCCCAGCAGGCAGCAGAACTTGGCAGGTTTGGCTGTGTGGTAATGGCTTTAGAGTCAAGGAAAAAAGAAAGGGTTATGGAGTGTTGCTCAATGACTAAAGAAAGCTACTGAGGCCAGGCTTGTTTCAGGGGTATCCCCAAATGACCCAGAAAGGTCATTGTATTGCCTTGGAGGACCCATGATGTTAGAGATTGCAGAATTTTGAGATTACGGTCAAGGAAATTTGCTAAGAAGAATTGGAACCAGGCCAAGAGAAAGAAGTGTGTTGTAGCCAAAAATCTGAAAAGAATGGGGATTTGAAGATAATTTTAACAACTGACTTGGAGATGCAGGGTGTGAAGTTTGTGATCAGTCTTGTTTTGATCATGTATTTCCCCAATATGCTCCCTTTCCTACACTTAGGAATGGCAATGTATATCCTGTGACATTATAAGTTGGAAGTATATGATCTGTTTTTAGTTATATTTTTTATTTTTATTTTTATTGGTGATTACAGTTAAGGGGTTGCATGAATCTGACAAAAGATTTTGATCATTGGACTTTCAAATAATGTTGAGACTATGATAGACAATGGGGAATTTTGAAATTAGAGTAAATGCATTTTGTTATGATATTGTTACAAGTTTATGGGTACCATAGAGAGGAATGTGGTAGTTTGAATGTAATTGGTCTAAATAAAACATATGGAGTTACAATATTAGGAGGTGTAGCCTTGTTGGAGTGTGTATATACCCTTGTTGGAGGAACTGTGTCACTGTGGAGGTAGGTCTTATATATGTTCAAGCCATGCCCAGTGGCTCAGTTCACTTCATGTTGTCTTTACAAGATGGAGAACTCTTAGATACCTGTCTTAGCACCATGTCTGTCTGCAAAGACACCATGTCCCACCAGGATGAAAATGGATTGAACATTTGATCTGCCAGATACCCAATCAAATAATTTCCTATGTAAGAGTTGCCATGGTCATGTGGTAACTTCTCATAAATAGAAACCCTAAATAAGACAGGTGTATTCACATATGACAAAAGCCTGGTAATAAGCATAAATAAAATCTCTGGAATGACAATCAATTTATGGTCTATGAATAAACATGTCCAAAAGGGGTTGATATAAGGAGAGGGAGGAAAAGGATTAATTATGTTCTTTTATTCATTCCACTAACAATGTAAAAAGTGGATTTTTACAAAATATTAATAAGATGAAATAAGTTCAGGATTATAAAAAGTAGTTTTTTGAAGAAGTTATATCTGTAGTAGTCTTTAGACTGCTTGACCTTGCCTAATTAAACTATCACCTTTGTTAGTTGCAATGCTAATGTTTATGAAGGAGAATTATCTTGAAATGTGTTAGCAGCATTAGTAGCCATTTGTTTTTGTGTTTATATTTGACTTAGTATCCTTATATCTAATATATAAAACTCTTATAATGAATTGTTATATTTAGTACAATGTAGACTGAAGCATTTAAGTAAAGAATGCTAGAGCATCTATATATACAATAAAAGATTTTTCACACTTTCCTGGAGCCTGCTTTCCCAAATCACCTTACTAATATACTTTGGGATTACATTAATTTTTGAATAGATAATCATTCTTATTGCAGAATACTATTTCTTAGAATTTTACCTTTCTATGTGTTCACTCATTTTTAACTGTAATGTTTGGTAAAGGAATTTCCCCTCAAGTTTTCCACATGGCCTCTTATTAGTTATTGTCAGGTTCTAGTTCTAATTCTTGTTACCTGCTTGGGTGCTTGGCAGTTGTTTCTGGGGAGGCTGGTCTCCTAGGAAAGCAAAGTGAAGAGAATATCCCTGAATTAATAATTTGTAACCACTCTCTCAGGCATAGAACTATTTTATATTAATATAAAACAAAAGGAGATCAACAAGATAAACTCCCTTAATAAAACATTTACTAAAAATAAAAACACATCACATGTAAACATATAGTTATAGTATATTTGAAGATATTACTAGCTATGAAATTACAGTCCTAGTATTACACACTAAACAAACAGGAATGAAAACAAAATTGAAAAGTAATTTCACCAAAAAGTATTTAGTCACATACTTATTATCCTTATTAATATTTGATAGTACTTATGTACCAATATTCATGTTAATCTAATTTATACCTTCCTGACCACAATTATAGAAGAGACATGTTTCATGAAACCAATAACCAATATATTAATAATAAAAGCATGGTTTACATCAAAGACACATTAACCACAAATAAACACTGTTCTCTTCTATTATGCTGCTGCCTTTAATATCTGTAATACTGATAGATATTCCAATCAAAATATGACTGATTACCTGTTACAATTTGAGGGTTAACTTCTAGAGATTGAGTCTGGATAGCTGTGGGCTCTGGAATCTGAGGGATATATATTTTCCTAGGTATATTGAAATGTGCAGGAAGGCTCAGTTCTGTTGTATATAAAATGGATTTAGGCTTTTTCAACTTCGACATATTAAAGAGCAGAAGACACTGTAAATGAACCATGAAATCGTATTATAATTTTCTTAACATTTACCTTCAAAACTCAGGGTAGCATTATATGCTAAGATTAAACACATGAAGAAAACACATAAAACACAAAAATTAATTTATTTCTTTAGAGGTGTTATCAACAAAATTTGTAGAAGTTATCACTAACCCATACAAATTAGCAATGTTGTCATCTTTAAGAGTGACCGACATTTCTTTTTCTAATGCTTATAGTAGCCAATAACTTCTCTTGCAGGGAAAATATTGAAAATATTTTATTAGTTAACAATCTTGAAATGCAGCTTTACAGTAGAAACCTATGCTCCTTCACATCTATGCATCACATACTATCATCATTTTTGCAGGACCTAATTACATCTTCCCTAATTACAATTTCTTTAACTACATTAAAAAAAAACAACCTAGATTTCAGGACTTTTTGGATATCCAATTATCAAGACATATTTTCATATCCAGATTTTGTATTTTCTAAATTTATATGGCAATTATTCATAAAATTGTCTTGCAGAACATTCCCATTTAAATCCTCGTCTCTTATGAAAATTGGACAGCATCTTTAAGAGTGTAAGTGAAGCAACATACAAGTGACACTATTAACCTCAGAATAGATATCATGTGTTAGATATCAAGAGAGACAAAAATCTTAAAAAAAATCCCTTTAGATTTATATGAATTTACAATTTGAAAGGAGAAACAATAAATAAATGTTAATGTAAATCACATATGAAACACAGTTTGCATGCAAAGATAAGTATAAAATCAACTCACACACACCTAAAGAAGGAAAAACTGCTATAGACAAATTCTCTTAACCAGATTTGAATAAATTATTTTGAGAAGAATAATGAAAAAACAAATTTTAAAAGATAAAAAGAGAAAAGGATATTCTTATGAAAGGCTGATAATTCAAAATGATCACTCATTAAAACCTTTTTGAGATAGCTGCATATAAGGCTCCTCAAACCCACTATTGAGTAGAATTATGAGGTTAGTTAAAGAGAATCCACAACTTCTTGGAAGTATTTGTGGTAAGTTAATTAAGAAACTGTCCAATCCTTGGTATTTGATAATTTCAAGATTAGTAGTTTAAAATCCAGGTCATCTTTAATATCTTATGCATTTTTAAAAATTTGTAATAGGCTTTATCAATTTTAGGACCTTAACAAATAAAGCATTTGTAGAATCTCAGCTATTTAACTAATACCTATTTATGTTATATAAATATATAGTGTATGGTATGCATGTCTCTCTGTGTGTGTGTTTAACAAGGACAACGAAAATGATCTGGTGATAATTCTGATGATAATAATCATAACAGCAACCACAAGTATGGATGAAGAGAACATTATTTAACAGATATTGTACAAACTTTTCTCAGTTTTCATACATTACCATCAACACTATATTAAAACATAAAAATGTCAGCTTGAAGAGGTTTAAGTAACCATCTATTTAAACACACAGTGGGGCATTGTTAGAGTGTCTATAAGGAGCTTGGTATTCTGATACCAAGCATCACCTTGGGTAACTTGTAGAACTTACTCCCACTCACACATTTCCTGAGACTCAAATATAATTGTTCTAAAATGGGCATGTGTAATGGAGTTTAAGATCCCCAGAACATCAGAATGTTCAGTCAGAACCAACAATTGCTGGGAATTCAAGACTACACTGTGATAATTAAAATTATTTCAGATAGCATTATATTTAACAAAATAAGGTAAAATACCACTGAGCACACTTCTAGAACAAAAAAAGAATATTAATCACTTTCTAAGTAAAAGCATTATAAGTATGCAATAATAGAACTGGAAGATTAAGAATAATTAGAGCCATTGATACAGCTAACTAGGTTTAGGCAGTGGACCTCAAGACTTATGGCCTGAGTTAGATCCTTGGGATGCACATGGTGAAAAGAGAACACCAATCCTTGAAAAACATCCTGATTTCCATGTGCATGTACTGGCATATGAAGGATAAAATGTGTGCACTTGCACACACAGAAACATACCAAACAAACAAACAAATAAGAAACTGAAAGGCATCATTTCTCTAATCCTACCTCAATCTTGGTTAGTCCTAGGAGAGCAATGGCTACACGAATGGTACTGCTTTCCAGTGTGCCAGTGATAGCCCTTCGTTCATACTCAAGGGTTGACATCTGTTGCTGTGCTGCAAAAGCCAAAGCCTTTTCCTTGGCTTCATTAGTCAATGGTACCTTAAGGTCCATGTCAAGTATTTGATGAGGTTTGCAGTTCAGATACAGAACTGGATCTTCCTTACTATACTCTAGGAAGGTAAAAGTATTAATGAATGTAATGAACATTTTTTTTCCATCAGCAGTGTTATCTAGCATGGATTTGTGAGGTTAGAAACACAAAAGTGCAATTAGTTATGATATTCATTAAGCAGAGAAAAAGTAAATGGATAATACATTTCTGGCAATGCTAAATAACTGAATAAAGAATAAAGAATAAAACTTAAAAATTAAATATACTCTACTGATATTCTCTAAGGAAAGCTTTACCCAAAGGTGCTTTTTCAATATGCTCAAAAACTTAGTACACTGTGATCCTGATAAAGTAGTAATAGTAACCATTATTGGGAAAAAATAGGACAGATTCTCACATCCCTAATCCATTAAAGTGTGTTAGCCACAGAGGACACTTTCTTCTACATTTAATGATGTATGTACTTATCCCTTATCCACTTATTCTTATATATATATATATATATATATATATATATATATATATATACACACACATACAGCTGTCATAGGACATGTCCAGTGAAAAATTTGATCACAAGGTTAAAACCAAAAAAAATAGTGAATAAATAAATAAAAACTTTATCACCCATGGGAAGAGATTTCTTTAAACAATTGAACTATAAAAATCATACTCTCCATATGAACCTGATAAAATACAACACTCATTCTTGTCTCAGGTTGACAGGATCCTTCATTTCTCAGAACCATTGCCCACACTTTTCTCTCAGCCACTATTGTTTCCAATCAAAACTGTTGTCAGAGTTCATACTCAGTCTCAGTTTTCTATTTCTACAATTACTGAAATGAATTACAACAGACAATAAGGACAAGGTATGGGAAATGGAAATAAACACCAAAATGTTGTCCTTTAAGGACATGCATAAAATAAAACTAAGCTTCATTAATAACCAAATTTTTTAAGTGCTAGTAGTCAAGAATTAGAAATAAGCAGAGAAATATAGACTAAAAAAAATATTAAATATTTTTTTCAGAATGTAGAGATTTGATTTCAAGGCAGACATCAATAGGATTTATTCAGTAATATTTGGCATACTAAATTTTAATGTTATCTGAAAACTATAACCCTAGATTTATAAGGAAGTTTTCAATCACATTTTAACTAGTAAAATGGTGCTGTTTCATTGACACAAACATAATAGAATTAGAAGGAGGCTTTCCAAAATATGAATGCTTATTGGAGATAACTTCTATAAGGAAGTTTATATGACCATATAAAGAATAAGGCCATCTGTCTATATAATGAAGCACAACATGTATTAACATACCTTCTTCTAGAGAAGTACTGTAGTCAATTGGACTTGGAGGTTTCATTGGAAGGAAATTGGATGGCAAGGGGATCAAACCTTTTCCTTCTATAATATATATCAAATCTCCAATCTAAAACATAAGGATATAATGATGATAAATTTTTATAACTCATAAAACATACATTATAGTTATAACAAAAAAAAATCTATACACTTTATAGGAACTTTCCTGCATGCTTTTTTGAGCAACCTATAAACTAATTTATATGGGCAAAAGTAAAGTATATAGTACTAGATTAGCATCCTATAAATTTGGTATGAAATCAGATAAATCAAACTTAAAGTGGTAACCACATAATATAACTAACATTAAACACAGAAATCAACAGTAGGGGGCATGTTTGCATTGTTTGCCATCAAGCCTCAGGGAAGTTTAGTAGGTCTCTGAGTTTTAATTCCTTCTCTGTACAACTGGTGTCATTAGAAGCCTAGAGCACAAACGAAAACAAATGGAAGCAAGGGGCTTCGAAAAACACAATAGAAAACACAGAGAGAAAATCTTAGATCCTGATTCAACAAAAAAAGCATAAATTGAGAAAGCATAAATTGAGCAGAAAATTAGGGAATTTAAACACGGACTAGCTACTTGATGATATTAAAAAGAAGTTAAAATTTTTTTGGGTAAAATAGTGCACTGACGTTTTCAAAAATAGTGTAGTATGTAAGATAGTGTAGTATGAATAAAAGTATAGTGATTGTGACCTGCTTTATTAGATTTATGGAACTGTTTTGCCAAGTCATTGACAACAGGGGCAAAATAAAGAGATAATTAACTCTACCTTCTTCTCTACCATTGTAATATAGAGGAAATCAGCATATGCTATTTCATATTATGACTGATTTAATCCAAGATTTTTTTAAGAAGAAGGCAACTGAAAAGAAACAGGTAAAGGACAAAGTCTGTCCTGTTCATATACCTAAAAGCGAGATACTCATTTATGATGGGTTTCTTCCCTTTCTGTCTACCAGGAAGGAAAGAAGTTGATCAGGAAGTCTAATTAGATGCTTATTTGAATGCAGATGATTCTGGATTAATCTACACAACAAATTTCATTCATTTGGCTTCCTACATCATGCCCTATATAGACACTCATTCTCTTTTTTGTATGTTTTCAAGCTTTTAAAAATTTCACTTCCTAGCTGCCTCTTCCAATAAGCATGCTAAAAGGCATTTGTTAGTTTTATATTTTTAAGAACAATCTGTTCCTTCCCTTTAAGTGTATTTTGAATTTTCCTTAATAAAATTTTAATCATTGTATCAAACGAAATTTATTGACAGGATTTGAGAAAAATCACGTGAAAATAAATGTAACAAATATTTATTCTAAACATGGTAACAAGAAAGTTAATAAAATAAGGAAGATAAATATACAAGAAAAAAAGATATGTGCTAGTAGGCACAATGACAAAGCTCAAGCACTTGTGGAAAAGGCCTATTATGCCAGAGTAAGTGGCTGTAACCAAATGCAATACACTTAAGAGCTCTCAAAAGAAAAAAATTCCCCATCTAAGGTTACCAACTTCCTCATAAAAATGAGTTCAGTCAATGCTTTGTGGCTCCTAGAATGAGAATACAGCAGAATCCATTCCAGAAAATCAAATCAAATGCTAGCAACCCCAGTACAGACAGATCAATGTGTTAGGTTACTGCTGTGATATGTAATGTTTGTATGCTGGTTGTTTTCTCAACTTAAGAAGATGAAACTCCTCAAGGATTGAGTTCTGATTCTGGCATAGTTTCCATTTTAATATTTCCAATTTCATGTTATAATCTCAAAGTTCTTCGGACTTCTGTCATCTAATAGCAGGGGCTTTAAGGACTGTTGTGAGTCTGCTTATAAGCTGAAAATTTTTATGAACACAGATGAAAGATTTTTACAAATATATCTATCTTCCAAGTTAAATAAATATTTCCTTTCTAACTTGAAAACTGAAGTAAAACACACCTAAGTAAAATAAATATATACTCCTGAAAACATTTTTGGTAGAAATGGTTTTATTTTATGATTGGACAACTAACAAATAGAGGCTTCATTACTTCAGTTTTTAGTAGGTGTTCTTAATTAGAAAGGGGTTATCACACATTTAATAATAATAGGAACAAATCACCGGTGCTTGCTTGCATGTATGATATATAGTTAATCATATAAGTGTATTTTAGAAATAATTAACAATATACTTGAGTATACAAATTAAAAACAACCATAATTCAATCAAATACTTTAAATTGTAGCACTCTTTCCAACAGGTAGCAATTTATTTCTAAGATTATTGTTTTATCTTAATGTTTTCTCTGGCAAGGATAAAATATATATATAATCAAATATGTGTTTTAATATGTGACGATGTCAAAACTAAGCTTGACTATATTTTAAGGAATATAGGTTCATTTTTGTAAGTAGATAATATTCTTGTATCTACTGCAAGGAAGAAAACTGATTTGGTAACTCAAGTATTGAAAATTATTTTTTCTATAATTATAAATTAATTATAATAGGTACTTGAACAATCCATATAATCAATGGTAAATAATAACCAGTTATTTTCACACATTTTTATATAGAAACAAATGTAGTCAAATCCTAAATATTTTGTTTCCATTGGTGAGAAATAAATGCAAGGACTTGTAAATGCTGCACAAGCCCTCTACTACTACACTACAATTCTAGGCACTGAATAAGATAAAACCAGTGAGTTTTATAATGTACTCTTTCTCAGTGGTGATTTTAGATGCAAAATTAAAGTACATCTTATAGTTAACAGAATATACTATTTTTCACATGCAATTAATTCTATAGATACTAGGTAAGTATTATCTCCTAATATCAACACACATGATATACATGGATGTGTGGCTATATAGTCTGAGAATCCTAAATTTCCTCCTCAGATCATTACCTAACAGCCAATCCCTCATAGTTATTCTTCTGTATCTTCTCCTTCTCCACACCCATTCTAAACTGTTCTTCCCTTTGTTGGTTTTAAGAATTAAGCTGCACAAATGCCAAAGGTACAAAGAAATGAATTCCATAAATATCTTGTGAGGCTGGCAGCAGACCTGTCCTCAGATGACACTCTAAGGAAATGCCTTCCATTGGTCAATTCTTTAACTGAAGATTTTATAAACATTAAGTCGGGAACTTAGCATGACAGGCCAGCTCTTTGACTCACAGAGACTGATATAAAGCCAGTTGTGATGGAACTTCCTCATGCAGCCATCATAAATTTACCTATAAGTAGTGAGAATCTTTTGGTATTCTTCAGAAAATGCTTCTTGCCTCAGTATTTGAGGACTAAAAGCATGATTGTTTCCAGAGTCCCAGTAGCTTTAAATTGCCTTTAATAGTTACTTCATAATGGCAGCAACCCATAGGTGGAAGAAGCACAGACAACAATTCTGTTCTTACCGATTCATTGCTCAGGATGACGGCACAATAGCGGATGTGCATATCAAAAGGAAGATAGTAGATCTCCAGGCTTGTAGAACCTTTTGCTCCCAAGAAAATTGTATGCATTGAACAGAAGAATTCTCTGATGAAGTTAGACTTAATTGCTAAGAATATATGACACAGAGAAATTGATAAATAATAAGTTTTATTCAAACAAACTATTGCTTCAATAAATAAAATCTAGGATTTATGAATTGTTGAAAATATTATAACATAAAATTAAAAGATAACATTCCAGGCCATGGTGGTGCATGCCATTAATTCCAGCACTCATGATCTCTGTAAGAGCCACCATGGTCTACAGAGCTAGTTCTAGCTCTAGGACAGACAAGTCTACATGAAGAAACCCTGTCTTGAAAAACCAAATAATAAAATAAATAAAATAAAGATAATACATAATTTTTAATAAGAAAATATTGGTGACCAGATATCAACCATGCTATTAAAAATCCCTTAATAAAGAATTTTATAAAAGGAGACCGCAGTAATATATAAATTTAATTCATATGTTGAAAGTGACTACTATATATACAAAGAACATTCACATTTTAATTGTTTTAAAATATTTTGACAGATTCTTCAAATTCTATTAAAATGTGATGATATAATAGTTATTTCATCTACACAAACACTGTGTTCTTGACTTCAACAGAAGTGAAGTACCATGAAATATCTGCCTAATGATTTCACTTTCTTTTAAAATCTACCGATTATTCTAGTAGAAGCCTGAAATACATGTAGATCCCACTCGTAAGATTTTAAGCTAATGGCCCCAGCTAAGATATGAGAGGGTTAAGGCAGCATTAAACATTGGCCACATGAATAAAATAGCTTTGAAATATCCCAGGTCCCAGCCTCCATCTGACAGTAATGCCTTGAGTTAGCATGAGATGAAATCATGCAGGTGAGCCCACTCAACCCGGAAACATAAGATGGAGTAGTTAGATCTGATTGTATGTTGCTGTGTCACTGCCACTGTAATTGTAATGGACCGTTCTGTAGCTATAGTTAAGAATACTTAGACAGTTTCCTATCCATCATTCTACCCATCTTTTAAAATATATTTTCCAAAACATATTCAAACTCTTAATAGTGTATGGTTATATATAATGTTCAAATGTTAGGCTTTTCAGCAACATAAGGATTTTCTTCTGAATGTTAAATTAATGTTCTTTGAAGCCACCATGTATAACTTTACCCCTCTTTTTGAGCCTTTTATTTACTTACTAATATTAAATGAAAAACTGTATTTATATAATACCAACCTTAATAATGCCTGATATATGAAAATGTTTAGAGTTCAATAAAATTCAAAAGCAACATAAAGTCCAGATGTTTAAACATGTTCCCTATATGCTAGTAGAAACAGATGTAGAGGTGAAAGAAAAGATGTGGGCACAGTCCTCAAAATAGTACTTAACAAAACAGGCAGAAAAACAACAAATCAATCTCCATCTAGTCAGAAATTTCTAGCAGTTTACATTCATCATCATAACCACCCTTGATGAATATTTCAGTTCATTTTCTTTTCACATAGAAATCAGATCCAAACCAGGTGTGGTGACACACATCTTTAATCCTAGCACCCAGGAGTCAGAGGTAGCAGGATCTCTGTGTATTTGTGGCCAAGCTGGTCTATAGAGCAAATTCCAGGACAGCCAGTGCTGTTACACATAGAAACCCATTCTTGAAAACAAACAAACAAAAAACAGATACAAGTTTTAAAAAAAAATCAAATAAACAAACCATAAAACTTTCACCAGGTACTCACAAGTTCGTAATCCATTTTCAGCATGGGAAGAACTCCGATCCGCATCATAGTCACCATTCATACTATGACTGTCGGAGGAAAGAACATCAACATTACACACTAAATATTTTTAAAATTCTATACTTTTATTAAAGATTGCAGATACTAAATTATTGCTATCTACAATATAACATGTGATATTTTCTTTAAAAAAACAATTAGAACAATTAAACATTCCCAATTTTCATATTTCTACCAATTCTTGGAGACAGATTGTCACTGTGTAGCCTTTAAGAGGTTGCAACTTGTTACATAATCAGGATGGTGTGTAATTCACTGATATCTGCCTCTCTATCATGAGTGCTAGGAGCAAAGGCCTGATTGCCTAAATGTCTAACATTATTTATAAATATTAGTGAAATTTTACTCTTTTTAATAGTGAGACAAAAATAGGATGCATTTCAGGGAAAAAAATAAATTGTCTTCAAATGTGGTTGCAGAACTAATTACCTTTCCACGGGTAAAACAATCTAATTATTTGCAGGTTTGCTCTATTTTTATAAATGTAAGACACATGGCAGTTTTAAAATTTCACTTGTCGTTAAGGAAATGACAGAGCAAGTCATAATCTGAGATAACTGTCTCTCTTTACAAGTATCATGTACTAAGGAATCATAAACCTCACCCATATTAGCTCTCTGTTATTATTTATGGTTATTTTGATCACTAAGCTATCAAGCAATATTTATAGTTTATAGATATACATCTAAATTTGACCCCTGCAAAAATACTAATTCTAAGTAAACTGATGATAAATACCTGTATTTCTTTTAATTCTGCTTGAATATTATGAATAACATATTCTTAATAACACATTCTTGTTGATGTTATTTTTCATTTTTATACTTATTCTGTACTTTAATTCTACAAATGCAAATATTGGAAGAAATTTCAAGTACTGGATCGTTTGTTAAAAAAGTAAAGAATCTTTAATATTTTGTATAATTTGAGCATGTTAAAAACACTTTAATTTTAAGACTGTCCTGGATAAAATAGCTAGATACTGTTCCATGTCAAATATAGGTCATACACACAGTGAAAATTATAATAAAGATTGTGGCATAAAATATATGGCTCCACTCTCATCTCTTTGATAATGGGCACAAAGCAGAATTACTGATTAAAACCCACAGATAACCTACAAGTTCATTTTGTTCAATATTTGCAATCTCTAGTCTTTCCATCATTTTTATAATAGTTTATAGAAAAAGTATATGGATCTGAGCTTCATATCCCTTTTCTTTGTGTATTTTGTCTGAGAAAATAATAAAAAAGTCCTTTGGAGAATTTGAAACTTGTCTCATCCACAAAGTATATTCCTATCTCAGATAAGTTAATATCCACATACTGCTTATGATAATGACAGAAAACATTGGGGATTTAGGAACCTTTCTCACATTCATATGAAGCAAATTATTATTATGATTATTTGAGAAATTGAAAAATAATTTAGCTAAAATTGTATTATACTTATGTTCATAAGTCTAGAAATTCATTAAAAATGACCAACATTTTATAATATTAGTGTCTTAGTAACCCAAAGTGAAAACAAACAGTATCTCACCTGCCATTTTGTTACTACTGGTAGCTTATCCTTTTCAAATTTTTATAGAGTATTTTGAAAACTTTCTAAATTTTTGGGAAAATAGCATCAGATAAACTGTTTAGAAATTCTCATTCAAACAATAATTCTCAATTCATTAGTGAATGAAGTAGGGGAATGAGAATTATTTTTGAAATATGGATGAATGAGATATTTTACTTTCCAGTACTAATATACAACTCTTCTCAATCTAGAATGGTTAAAATGTCATTGTGATGGTTATCTTCTGAGCTTCAAAATGTAACTCTAACAGTTTTATACATCCTACTTACAAGTGTTTTTGTATAAGAGTTGCCAAGATCTTTATCAGAATCTTCATTGCTTTGTTCTATTGCAAATGTCTAAGGTTCTATTTAAGCCAAGTAGCCAACAATGTTGTTCAAATCTAGTTTTTATGAATCATGAGATGGTATGAGAGGATCAAGTTTTGGATTCATGTTATTCTCAATATGTCTACGTTCCTTTAAAAACGGAGGGGACAGGGCACATGAAAATTCTATGAGGACAAGCCGCACAATTTTCTATAAACCATGAAATAAATGGTCACTATATATCTTCCAGCATCTTGATCATGGATTCTACAGTTTTCAGAACAGTGGGATACAGATATTAGTTGTGTAAGCCATCAAATCTATGGTATATTTGGTACAGGTGCCTTAATACACTAAAACATTTGTCCAACTCTATATGTTCCTAGTTTTCAGTGTAGCAGAATTATTTTTAAGTTATGAATTTCCACAATTCACTTTTTTTGAGTTTTTCAAAAGAACTAGGTCCTACAAAAGTCTCTAACACAGTCGTCACTTCATGGGTTCTCAAATCATGAAGCCTGCAATCTGCAGTGGAATATACTTTGTGATGAATAATTATGAATCAGAGTGCAAAATCCTTAATCCATATGCATCTCTGTTGCTCTTTTACTTTTATAAACCATCGGTAAAATTGTGCTATCATTTCTTCTTGCTTTGCCTTAAACATTGCTTCTGTATTTTCCCATTCTCCTGATGTTTATGTATAAAGGAAATGCTTCCCCCTTCTTTAGAATTTGTCCAGAAAGATATTACTTGTCATTTCCTTCTTTATTTCAGACCCCAAATTATATGTGGTAATAAAAAACAACAGACTATAGTCTATGACAGATGATCTCCAATACACTGGATGTTATCATTGCGTAAACAAGATCACAAGGTATTTCTTGACATAACATATACTAATGAATGCATTTTACTTTGTCAAAATGCTTCACTCATAGATATTTTTATTTTCTTTTCTACTTGTGGACTCATTACAGTAGAGTCACACATATAAAATGACTTATTCTTCATTTCCTAATTACTGACAACACTGCTTGAGGTGTCACTTATCAAAAAGCTGGTGAACACATAAACAACTCAGTATCTCTGAAAGAAAATGCAAACCATATTATTAAAAGAAATAACTGGAAATGTGCTTATTTCTGAGCAAACCCGTCTAATCTATTGATAAATCTCAAACTGTAGCTAAAGCCACTTAGAAAATATTAGCTAAACTTACTGTAGTAATCCTTATCTGGTAATTCCTTTGGATTTAATTAGAGTAAGAAATGCTTAGGGCTGGAGCTATGGCCTAGATCTAGGAACACTTGTTGTTTTCCTAGGACACACACACACACACACACACACACACACACACACACACACACACACACACTCACAGAGGAAAGCATCTTAATAGTTTTTTTTTTGTCATTTTTGTGGATCACATACACATAAGTAAAACAGTTTTATGATAGTTGTATTTTGAATGTTGTTCAATTTTGTTGTTGTTTGAAGCCACATGTATAAAACTTTCATTTTTAAAATTATCCATTGGAAGATGCTGTACCTTAAAATATACAGTGAATACCAGGCCAGCCAAAGGTAAATGCAAGGTTAAGTTTTAAGAAACAAAAACCCAAACAAATTGAACCTATAGGCAAAGTGTAAATGATTTTCTTAATTGGCTTGTATAGGTGTATTTATCTTATATATAACTAATACCAGAATATGTAACCCACAGTTTCTTTATGAAGAATTTCATTTTTATATTTTATGTGGTTAAAACCTTGAAAAAATTCCCCACTATTTCTTAAAGACATCAATTAAAAATAGCATAGACTTTTTCATGCAAAAGAAAACATTCTCTAAACAAGTTTCATATTCTCACATAACTTTCTCATTGGAGAAGTGCAACATTAGACCCTGGCTGGAAAAGATGAATGTCAAAACTCATTATAATTTCTAAAAAAATATTGTTTTTGACATTCTCATGAATAAATTGGTATTCTAGACTAGGATATTACTGAGACAAAATGACTATTTATATTGTAGGCTACATTAATTTTATAAGTTTTAGGTCTGCTACATCATGATTTTAATGCATTTTCTTAACATATTTGTGTCTGATAATTTTAGAAAAATATTGTTTTAACTATTTTCATCACAGGAGATTTAGAAAAAGAACTACAGAAATATGTTGAACAAAATGCAAATATGTGAATATGTGAAACAGAGAAATCAAAAACATAGAGAAACATGGCAGAAAACGTTTCTATCCTTTTTTTTTTTTTTTTTTTTTTTTTTTTTTTTTTATACGAGTGGATCACTATTTTGGTGAGTACTTAAATATCCTTTCTGGAAAACAATAAATTCATAAATTATTACATACTTCTCATTTCATTTTTTGTTTGAAATTTAGGAAAGACACATCAGAAAACATTGTGTCCTTACTGGCAACTTCACTGTTTATGACTGAGAGAATGCCACACCCTTTGATCAAACTAAGCACATTGAAAGCTACAAAAGAGCTGCAGAGTTGGCTCAGCCATTCAAGGTTAAAACTCCCCCCGAAAAAAGAACAACAACAAAAAAAGAAAACATATCAAATTTGTGATATAAAATGCCTATGATTTATTTCAAACAATGTAAATAAATTCAATTTTCCAGTTTTTTTAATTTTATTTTAAGTTTTTGGGTCATTTATGTTAAAATACTGCAACACTGAGAGGAAATCTGACTCCAAAATATCATTGTATAAGTTTTCACTGTTAATGTGAAAAATAAAGCCATTTAAGCAAAATCTGTGATGACAAAGAGTTTCTTATTAAAGCAAGAAACTTAAAAATATACACACATAGAATAATTTAATCAAATTTTTTAAAAGAGTTCTTGTGCATCATCTATAAAATAAAACATAAGATCCCCTAGACAAGTGCAAGCCATGTCAACCAGAAGAAAAGGTAGGCCAATGGCCCACATCTCCCACTGCCACTGTATGAGTATAAAATCAAAGCCACTTACTCAGAGATCACAGCAGCTTTTGAAGATTCAGTTACTTGTGATGGCAAATACATAAGTGTTGTGGATTCCACAAGAATGACACTGAAATGAATACAGAAAGAATTATTTCAATTTGTTATCTAAAAATTACAGATAACAACAACCAACTGTTCTTTTGTATTTTTCTCATCATCTTTAACTTATATTCAGAATGTAAATGATGTGTACTCATTCTGTAACTCAAAGGATATATTAGGGAAAAAGGAATGCCCTCAGACACAAATATGTGAAATATTTTTATGGAAAGACAATAAAAATAAAATATGAATAAACAGACTTGAAAGAGATAGAACCAATATTCAGGAGGAGTATAATATATTTTCAAATATGAATAAACAGACTTGAAAGAGATAGAACCAATATTCAGGAGGAGTATAATATATTTTCAAATATGTCCAGAATCCTTCATCGAAACTTACAAACATATATATTTTGATAAGTAATTGGCTAAAAGTGTCAGAGATCTCTCTGCCAAACATTATAGGCTTTTGCATTACATATAGAATATTAACAAAATTTATAAAAACAAACTAGGAAGAAATACTGTACTTGGCGTCTAAAATGGTTGAGACATTTGCTGAAGGGCTATACAGTAAATTATTTAGATGTGAAATTTATAAATTCACAAATAATTATTTCAGTACACTAAATTTTGTTTAATAAGTAAGTATATTATTGATAACAGACCTTTAAATCCTGAACATAGTGTGATTCAAAATATTTCAAATTAACAAATAATAAGTAATAAGTTATCAAATGTTGGAAACAATACATTTTATATAATATTGACACTTTGTGTCCCAATACATATATTGCATGAGTTTGATCTCAGGATTTAATATATTTTAGAAAGAAACTGATTTTCCTCTTTTTTTTTTTTTAGCAGATATCAGTTACAAATAATATCTTGGTTAGAGATGAAATTTTGTGTTCAATTCTACTTAATCTCTGTACCAAGATTTTGTCTGGCTTGGACTTACACAGGCATTACTATGACAGTTCATAAGAATATAAAGAATATAAGCACATTCAATTTCTCCTCAGAAGAATCATGCTGAATATAGTGAACTGCAATAAATTTACACTAAAACAATAACTTACCGAAAATCTCCACCCATTGAAAAGGGGTTTTTCACATTCACAGAGACTTCTTTCCATTGATAACATGGAGCTTTGCATTTTAGAATATCCTAAAGTAAACAAGTCATAATATATAATAATGTCAAAACTCAAAATATCTTTAACTTTAAATGCAACCCCCAAAACTACTGTCTATTTGATTAGCACAATAATTAGTAAAATTATTTCCTCCAAAAACATTTTAATATAAAAATTCAGATAGGGTAAAAGTAATTTATGTTAGACTTAAACACAATAGTGTGCTAATAATTTGATTTGAAAATGTCTTAAATTTATCTTTTTAAAACTGATTTTATAAATGAACTGATGATTTCAGGAATAATGATTTCTATCTACAGATAATATGCATACATATATTGCACATAATATACATATATTATTTGTATGTAATATATGCTATTATATATATATATATATATTGTATCTACCTATGCCAAAAAGAGTTATGAGTATGCATCTTTGTAAACTGTGTATACTGACTTGTCCATCTTCATATTGGGGAGGTTATAATGATGTGCTTTCAATGAAATCACAGATATAAAATACAAATTTGAATTAATTCTTGATGGGAGATGTCATTCTGTATATGTTTCTCATACTGGTTAATAAATAAAGCACTGTTGGCCAATAGGAAAGGAAGATAGGAGGGACTAGGAGACAAGGAGGAAATAGGATGTAGGGAGGAGGAGTCAGCGTGGAAAGCCTGGAGAGAACAGAACTGCCATTCCTCTGCTCTCGGTAAGACTACGTGAAAATACATAGAAATGGGTAAATAATTAAGATAGAGCTAGCCGATAAGAAACTAGTAAATGGCCAACAGGATTATATCAAATACAGAGTCTCTGTGCATTATTTGGGGCTGGCGCGGTGGCGGGACAAGACCAGCAGCGGCAGGAGGAAAAACCCATACACCTTACAAATTCTGTATGGAAAAATTTCTAGAAATTTTACACTTAAATATTTTCTCCATTATAATATAATCTACTACCTTATTGAGATTAATGATGTGATAAAATAAACCATCTGACTGAATTACTTGTAACCAAGTAATATATTGTTTCAAAGAATGTATGTGAAAGTGTTAAGAGATGTGAAGTATTCATTATTAAAGAAGAAACAGGAAGAACACAACATATCATAGTGAGAAATATGTATCTTTTGTTTAGGCATCACTGTCTGGTAAGTCTGTCCATGTGAGCTTTTCGGTGCTCTTTTCTAGTATCTGGTTACCACTTCTAGGTTCATTCTTTATATTTTATACTCTGGCCTTACATACTCAAAAGTTTTTTTTTTTTTTTTTTTTTTTTTTTTTGGTTTGGTTGGTTTTAATATACACAAAAACCTAGCAGTAACAAATTTTCTTCACTATTTATCCATGGCAGCAAATAATCTTTAAACAAAGTGTTTATAAAAGACTTCTGATGTGTTTTCCCTATCTTTTGAGATAGTAAAATGTAGAATTCAGTCAAATACATAATATTCAATAAATGTAGTATTGGCATGAGCTTGATAATTGATTGGATCTACAAAACACTCAAGATAAACTGATAAATGCCCAGTTAGAAAGATTATTGAGCATGAAAAGGTGCTTGCTGATAAGCCTTTTAACCTCTGTTCAATCTGCATGATCGATAAAGGAGAGAACTATCACCTGCAAGCTGTCTTCTGACTTCCATCATGCCATGAACACACACACACTAACATAGATGTGCAAGTATTCACATGTATATGCACATGCACATCACACACACACAAAATAAATAAATAAATAAATAAATAAATAAATAAATAAATAAATAAATAAATAAATATATTAAAATTACTGGGAAACCAGAATTGGTCCAATTCAGATGCCCTGAGCATGAGTCTCAGTTAGAAGGCCTGGGCAGTCTAAGGGACCTCTGACATTGGAAACAGGATGTATCCCATGCAAGAATGGACTTTGGAAGAACATTCCCCATGACGTGATACTCCCTTATCCTAGAGGCAGGAGGGAGGAGTTTATAGATTTTGTTGATCTCGCCTGGAAGGCATCATCCTACATGTGGAGAGGTGGGGGGAATGGGATGAGAGGGTGGTCAGAGAGCATGGGAGGGTGGTATAGAGGGAGGGAGGGACAGAGAGGGAACTGGGATCGATATGTAAAATAAGAAAAAAAACTGACAAATATCTATAGCTAAAAACTATTTGTTGAATCAACTCAGAACTTTCATCCATCATAACAAAACCATAAATTACGAAGTTTAATGGCAAAGAAATAACCTAGAGGAATAAGAGCTTAACAGAAAAAATTAGGTAAGAATAATCATGGTGTGACATTACAGGAACTGGGGGACAGCAGCAAAAGTACACAAAAAATAGTTTCCTTACAATTGCTTTAAAATTTAGTACTTCTCCTTTCAGAGCAAAAGCCATCGTACTGCCTCCTACTCCGGCCTTAGGTTTTGATATCAATAATAGTGTAGCTTCAGCAGGATGGAGGAACCGACTTAAAAATTTCACAATGAGGACAATTTGGTTTCTGTTTAATAAAAAAAAATAAGAGGAAACTATATATAAATAAAAGACAATTAAAATATATATTAGGTACAGATCAAATTTAGTACCTGTAACCTTAACTGTATTCATTTTAACAAAACATTAAACAACATTGAAACACAAAGCCATCTGTATAATCTAAATGTATCTATCAACCATATATACAATATACCATATATTGGATCTTCAATCAAGACATAATATGAAACAATGCACACTTTGTATGAAGTTATGAGTAAGTTTTTGTCCTTAAAATCTTAGCTTTTTCTTTTTATCTAGGTTATATGAACAAAAACAATAAAACAAAAAATTTTTAACAAAAACTTCTGAATTAAAATTATACCTCAAGCTAAGGTTGTAAACTGCAATCTGATAATGAAAAAAGCAGTAGTATGTTATGTACTTGACAAAAAAATCAATTAAAAGGTGAAATAAAGTAAATATATCCATGTGGTTTAGTTTTCTACATGTCACACACATATGATACAAAATGGTAGTCTACAACTGCAGACAAGATTCAATCACCTACTTATAGAAAAAAATCTGATATTGGAACACATTTTGACAGCTAAAGTGCAATAACCCTTGAGAGGAAGCATGCAGTCCTTTTTGAAATGAATTGGAGGCTTATGAAGCATAAGAACATTTCTTGGAAGCTATCCCAGCCTCATGGTTCGTGATGAGCTCAGAGACTTGCTAACTCATGCTCATGTACATGTATTCATTTATATGTCATAATTAGGATTATATGGACACACCTACACACCCACACACTATATATATATATATATATATATATATATATATATATATGTACTATCTATAGCGCACAATAACTACGAGACGATAAAGAAATATAATGACATCAGTGCCTTCTGAAAGGAGAATCATAAAATTTGTACACATTTTTCTTTATTCTTCCATACCTTCTACATTTCAATCATGACCCCATCTTGCTATAATAATCAGAAACTACACATAATGGAACATGTATTATTAAAAAACTATTTATACTGTTACTGTGCAATAGTTGGATTTCTTTCATGAAACACACTTGTGCTTTTTAAACAAAGAATTTATGTTAAAATGATGGCTTATATGCATGCAAATTAAAAATAATCATTAAATACATGCATAAAATTTTCTGCTTTGTATTGTTAGAACTGTTTTGACAAAATTAAAAAGGAATCACAGAATCATAAATATGTTATTTCTGAGTTTATGTTTTTCTTTATATACTTATCGATTTAGAAAAATTAAGTCACATTTTAATACTTATTATAAACATTAAATGTCTAGGTTTGACAAGTTAAATAAGTTAGAATATTTTGAAACCACTCACTTTGGGGAAATTGTTACAACATTCCCAGTTTGGGCAAGAGAGAAGTCAGCAGAATCTCTTCCAACAATTGTAGCTGTGTACACTAAATTTTTCAAGCTTGGGTTTTTCACTAATATCTATGTAGACAGAGAAAGTGGTACAAAGAAGATTAAAACTACTTCTTAGTTTTAACACAGAAAGTTAGACATTCTGCACACTAACGTACTCAGCTTAATGTAACCTATATTAATGGGAAAGTATAAAAAAGTATTGTTATTCCCATGCATGTTGGACAGCGCATTGCTACATATCCCAGGATGGCTTGGAAATTATTCTCTTCCAGTTTCAGCCTATCAAGTGATTAAACGATAGGCATGAATTACCTCCTAAACTACAGACTGTAGTGAGATAGTCTGTCTATGGCACTGACCACGCCCATTGGGGGTGGAGCCATGGGCGGAGTGACCTGTGGAAGGAGGTCCAAGGAAGAGCTGGGGAATGCTCTCTTGCTGGCGCCAGCAAGTGCTCATCTGCCAGGTGACATTGATGTAGAAAATGCAGTTACAAATCTTATATTTCAAATACTGAAGCTGCTGTTTGTTCTACCCTTAATCACCTTCAGCTGATTACAAACTTACACAACAAAACATCAAACAGAGTTAATTAATTCTTCTTTGGTTGGCCTGAGATTGTTTTATTTTTTTGTCAACAATGCACATTTCTTCTTTGGCAGAACATTGTTTTTATACTCATTTAACTCAAAATAATACACTCTCTCCATATTGGCTAGCTATCATAGTTTGAGTTGCATTAAGAATTCAGGAAAAGAAAAGGCATTAACAGCCTCACCTGTTTGTGCAAGAAAAGAGTGAATGAAGATATGTATGACACTACAAGTTTCTAAGAATAAGTGATGGATAACTATAGAACCCTAGAAATATATACTAAATCACAGGAAACCATGAATAAGAGGGAACAGAAAAGAATGTAAAAGATTGGTGGTATGGAGAAGGACTGTGTGATGTCATATTCTGGGCAAACTACAATCTCTCTGATTATAACTGGCAGCAGCTGTGGATACCTGTATTGTGTATACCACTAGAATGGATTAATTTATCATTTTAAATAAATCCTATATAATTTTGTATTACAGTTTAAGCACGTGACATGGTTATGTGTCTTAAATAACATGCAAGATTAAGGAAAGTAAAGACATGGTAGGTGGAAATTTGACAAAAGTTATTATTGAGTTAGAATGAGGAATCATAACTATGAATCAACAGCCCATAACATGTATAGTACCTGTAAATCATAAAGAAAATGATAAAGATCTGGACAAAGAAAAATTAACCATGTTTAATAAAAATTTTGGTAACTACCAGAATAAGTGTACTAATATTAATTATTCCTATATTTAGTTTTCCCTAAAGATTGAAGGATAAAAGATAAACTCAAAAAAATCAGTAGCTCTACAATTTTCAGACGAAAAAAGAGACAGAGAAAGAAATTAGAGAAACAACACCCTTTACAATAGCCACAAAAACATAAAGTATCTTGGGGTAACACTTACCAAAGAAATAAAAGACCCATATCATAAGAACATTGTGGCTCTAAAGAAAGAAATTAAAGAAGATACCAGAAAATGGAAAGATCTCCCATACTCTTGGATAGGTAGGATGAACATAGTGAAAATAGCAATCTTGCCGAAAGCAATCTACAGATTCCATGCAATCCCGCTTAAAATCCCACTACAACTCTTTACTGACATTGAAAGGATAATAATCAACTTTATATGGAAAAACAAAAGACCCAGGATAGCCAAAACAACCCTATACAATAAAAGAACTTCAGGAGGACATCACCATTCCTGACTATAAGCTCTACTACAGAGCTAGAGTTCTGAAAACAGCCTGGCATTGGCATGAAAATAGACAAGTAGATCAATGCAATCAAATTGAAAATCCTGATATTATCCCACACACATATGAACAACTGGTTTTTGACAAAACAGCTAAAATTATACAATGGGGCAAGGACAGAATATTCAACAAATGGAGCTGGCACAATTGGATGAGGGTTTGGAGAGGACTGCAGATAGAACAATGCCTGTCGCCATGCACAAAACTCAAGTCCAAATGGATCAAAGACTTCAACATCAATCCAGCCACATTGAACCTCTTAGAAGAGAAAATAGGAGGTACCCTTGAACAAATTGTTATAGGAGACTGCTTCCTGAACATAACTCCAGGGGTACACTGAGAGAAACAATTAATAAATGGGGCCTCTTCAAACTTAGAAGCTTCTGTAAGGCAAAGGACACAGTCGACAAGACCAAACAGCAGTCCACAGACTTGGAAAAGATTTTCACCAATCCTATATCTGACAAAGGGCTGATCTCCGAAATATACAAAGAACTCAAGAAACTAGTCAACAAAACACCAAATAACCTTATTAAAAAATGGGGTACAGATCTGAAGAAAGAATTCTCAATAGAGGAAATCAAAAAGGCTGAAAGACACTTAAGAAAGTGATCCACATCCTTAGCTATCAGGGAAATGCAAATGGAAACAACTTTGAGATACCATCTTACTCCTGCCAGAATGGATAAAATTAGAAACACCAATTATGACTCATGTTGGAGAGGATGAGGAGAAAGAGGAATACTCCTTCACTGTTGTTGTGAGTGCAAACTCATACAGCCATTTTGGAGATGAGTATGGTGGTTCCTCAGGAAAATGGGAATTAGTTTACCACAGGTCCCAGCAATTCCCCCCTTAGACATATACCCAAAGGATCCACATCCATGCAACAAAGCCATCTGTTCATCTATGTTCATAGCAGCACTATTTGTAATAGCAAGAACCTGGAAGCAACCTATATGACCCTCAATTGAAGAATGGTTAATGAAGATGTGGCACATCTAAACAATGGAATACTACTCTGCAGAAAAAAAAAAAATATGGTATCTTAAAATTCGCAGGCAAGTGGACGGCACTTGAAGAAACCATCCTGAATGAGGTAACCTAGTCACAAATAGAGGAACATAGTATGTACTCACTCGTATATGGATTTTAGACATAGAGCAAAAGATCAACACCCATAATTCACACAACCAGAGGATCTAGGGTACAAGGTGTATTCTTCTCACAGAAGAGGGAAGAAGGGACAAGTCCCCCAGAGCACACGGGGAGTGGGTGGGAGCGAATGGAGAGAGAAGTAGGAGAAAACAAAGGGGAGGAAAGTAAAACACGTGCGAACAGGAACATTGAGCGGGGTTAGGAATAGAAGACAGGAGAGAGAGAGAGAGAGAGAGAGAGAGAGAGAGACAGAGAGACAGAGAGACAGAGAGACAGAGAGAGAGAGAGAGAACATAAAAGAGGAAGCCAATATTGGTTTGAAGATAAAATTGAACACAAAGAAAGATGTAGAGAACTACAATACTGCTGCCAACTAACAATTTGAACTTCCATGGAAAGGCTACCATAAATGGCCTTCCTAAATAGTGAGATCAACAACTAACTTATCCATGGAGCCCTCATTTAATACCTATTGGAAACAGGAGCAAACACCCATACAGAAACACTGAGTCGAACTAGAACCCAGATGCAGATGGAGAGGACAAGACCAGGTTGCAGAAACACCTAGAGACAGCTTACCTGAACAAGGAGGAGCTAACTGGCCCCCAGACTGATAGCTGGGAAGCCAGCATGGGACAGACTCAGGCCCCCCTGAATATAGGTCTCAGCCAGAAGGACTGAGCAGTCTAAGGGACCTCAGGCAGTGGAGCCAGGATGTATCCCTGGTGCACAAAAAGACTTTGCAAACACATCCCCCATGGAGGGATAACTGCCTTAATCTAGAGACAGGAGAGAAGCCCTAGTCCCTACTTCACATGACCTGTCAGACCTACATGACCCTAACTGGATGGCATTCCCCTACATATGGAATTGGGGTGGGGGGATGGGAAGGGAGGATGGTTAGAGTGCCTGTGAGAGGGCAGAGAATGTAAAAGGGAGGGAGGGAGGGAAGAAGACAGGGAAGGAGGGAGGAAGAGGGAACTGGGATCGACATGTAAAATAATCAATTAAATAAAAAAATGCTTTAACTTCAAATTTTAAGTTCAAGCACATGTTACTGGGGAAAAGTATTTCTATTTTTGTTTCCACAAAAATGAAAATCTGTGGATTCCTTCCAATCTAATGTGGTTTGATCAAGCCAGACCACCTGAAACAGAGTACCAGGTGATCCTACATTCAAAGTAGGTGGACAAAGCAACCTTACAGACTATAGCCAGGATTCCTGAATCTTCTTAGAATCCCCCATGACAGCGCCCCTTACCAGCAAGAAGTAGTTTGGAAAGAAAGACGCCCAAATTCCAAAATATTGTCTATAAAAGTTTGTTTTCATTTAAATGGACTTGGTTATATACAGTAAATAAATAAATAAAAATTAAAAATATTTAAGGACCCATTTTGTTTAACAACATACAGATAATATTTATTACTTAGATAATATTCATAACTTAAGAAAATTTTGGTGCTGTATTTCATAATATATAAATACACACACACACATATATATACATATATATATATATATATATATATATATATGCATTCACGTACATACATATGTTTATTTCATGGATTAGTGTACCAAATGGTTTTTTGTCTCAGCAAATTAAATAACATTGTATTTTAAGAAAAATCTTTGATGGACACAGTAGAATCCTTATGAACTGTTTCTGTTTTATAGTTCTGTAAGTTCCATAGCTAGCCCTGAAAGTGAATCCTGAAAAATGGCTTCAGTATTTCTCAATAGATATGCCACAAAAGTGTTTTGACCAATTTGTTATCATAATGTTCTTTTCAATTTTATCTTTAGTTTGTTTAAACACAATCTTAAATATCACGTGAATAATTAAAGAAAATGACTACAATTTGCTTTCCCAATGAACACTGCATTATTTACTACTTTCAACATTCTCTAATGTATACATAAATAGAACTTGTATTTAAATTTCTATAAAAGCCATTCAAAGACCTTTAAATATTTAGGGCTCTGGATGGCTTAGTGGAGACTGTCCAAAAGTCCTCTTACCTGTCCCAGCACAACATCATACAAAGTACAGGAGAATGGTACCACCTTTTTGGGGAGGTATGTAGGTAGCCTTTCATACATGTAGACACAGAGCATTAGCATCAGTACTGGGTTTGGATCACAAATGTCAATGGCCTAGATATACAGGAGAAAGATATAAGTTATAGGATGCACAGATAAAACACACAGAATAGATGATCTATAATAGTTACTGAATTACTTCTAAATATTCAAAACTGTTTCTGGTCAGGAATGGAAAGAAAATTTAGTTATAAAAACAGAATAGTATTCCTAGTAGGAAGCATCTGACATATTAAAGAAAGAGTTAAGACATAATCAGAAAGCTGACCTCATAGTTTCAAAGATAGCATGAAAAAGAGATCTAAAGCTCACAAGAATATCCTATCATAGAAATGGTGATTAATGTGAACAAACTGTTGATTTAAAATACTAAATAATGTAGTAAAAGAAATGACACACACATATATATGTAATATATATTACATATATATGATATATATATGTGTGTGTATATATATATATATATATATATATATATATAATCATAGCAAGGACCCATGGTAGATAAGTGGCCCATGAAATGAATCTTATAAAATCTTTTGACTTTAAGTATGTTTTGTCTAGTATGAAGGAGACACATTCTAACAGAATGGAAAACAATAATTTATAGTGAAGGTATAAAGAAGTGTACATGGTACATATACTTGTTCATGTGCACGCGCACGCGCGAGCACACACACACCAAAACACATACAAAACAAACAACAAAAAATATGGTTCTGAATGCCAGGGGGGTATGATAAATGAACAAGGCCTAATAAGAGAAGAAACAAAAAATTGAGGCAGACAAGTACATTAGGTAAGAGCAGTTTGAGAAATTACTTCATCCAGAAGAAACAAAAGCAACTAATTTTGAAAATGTAACTATCCTGATAAACAGGTTAATTTGTTATGGCTATCTGAACTGATCAGAAATAAAATTCCAAAATTACAGAGCTATAATAAAGATAATAAACAGTTAATACACAAGTGAAAGCAAAAAACAAAACAAAACAACAACAACAAAAAAAAAACAACTAGAATTGGAAAGAGAATAAGGAAGAATTTCATTTATTTATTCTTTTTATTCTTTCAGGGAAAAGGCAAAACATTATGAAAGTCTATAGTAATATTGGGATTGGTAAGAGGCAGAGACACTTATTTCGTGACTTAGTCATTTTCAGTAAACATGACCCTCTGTACTTACATGGAAATTGAGATGTAGATCTGCTGTGACTCAGCACAAATTCATGTTAGCAAATAAAAATTTTTTGCAGGCACCATGGCAGTAAAAGTGGCACAAATCAACATCTAACATACATACTCTTCTTCTTTTGAAGAAAAACAAAGGTTGTTCTTTTATAAATTACAAGTATTTGCTAATGAGAGGATGAAGGTTTATGGTGTGAATGAAAATTCCTGGAAAGAAGCAGTGTCTGCAGACATTTAGAATTTGTTGATTATTTAGAATGTCGGTAGTGTGGCAAGTCCAGAGGCCAGTTATCTTATTTTAGGACAAGTTGTTCTCTAGATTCCTTATAGACCATTTTGCCAGAATTAACATCTTGTGACTTATAGGCAGAGACCTTCTTGAATGTGTTAACCTAGCAGACCACTTGTTTCCACCAATGTCAAATTTAGACATTATCTTAGGCCTACAGAAAAGCTTCACCCATCTCACTGTATCTGGCATTCAAATGTCTTTGTTTATGACTTTCTTTACTCAGGAGAACTGTAAAACTTCATAAAAATTGCTCTCATAATGGAATACAGGATTGGAGCAACCTAAATATGGGCCATGACCATAATTATTCCAAGAGCATAACTGTTAGAAAACCTGGAAATTCATGAGGATCCCAAAGTTTCCCATTGCTTTTGTTGAACATAATTTTATAGTTGCAATTGTTATAGTAATAGAGAATGGATACAGAAAAAAAAGAAGTTAACAATCTAAAGTAAAAACAAGTAGAGAATTTAATTCTTACATTCATTTTTAAACTTTAAAAAAGGCAAATTTTAAAAAGATCTCAGCTTGACATGCATATTAGGGAAGCCTGTGATTTGAACTTAATGGAGTTACCTAGTAAGAGCAGGGATGTGCTTGTTAGATAAATGAGAAACAATAGCAGATCTCGATGCCATACTCAAGTCTGGTGTAAACAAATGTCTTTCAAAACCTATTTCATTTTTAATAACATTAAAATATATAGGTATAAATATGGAAGTTATTCTTTAACACACGTAATAGAATGGAAATCTACAAATTTAGTGAATGGAAATGTTTAAATGAATGGGAAAACAGGTAATAAGATATTATTTTTAAAAAATAGAATTGTGATTAGCTCCCCCTCAACAGACACATCTAAATTACAGCTCCTGTATATGTGGCTCCAGGGATAAACCAGAAGAGAGAGCAGAATATCAGAAGCCTGTTTTTAAAAAGTGTCTCTAGTAAATGGCCACAAAACAAGACTAGAATAATAGCAATATCAAAGGAAATTCAGATATCTTAGTATTAAAGGTTTGGTTACTTGCATGGTACTACTAGAAAATAGGAAAATAAGAGAACTTTGAAAAATAAAGATTTGTAGAAGGCCATCAGAAAATGGGAATAGGTCATAACGTAAAAAGAGATTATATGATCATAGTACCTTCTTTTCTTCTTATGACCCCCAGGTAAGAGAATAAACATTTGTTCTACTGTATGTGTCCATTATGACATACTGCCCTTTTTAGAAAAAGGAGCCATTTGATTTTATACTGTAGGTTCCAGCAGCATGACTTTAAATAAACTCTTTCTCATTATAATTACCTCTTATCTCATTGCATTGATAATTGGTTGAATCATTAACAAGATTTTTTTTTTTTACAAAAGAGTAGCAAAATAAGTGGTGGTATTCAGATCTAGTTATTTAAATGAAGATCTTAGGTGAGAATATCAGCAAAAAAAATTGTTATTCTTAGTGTGTATGCTTGAAACGATATCAGCATACTAAGAATGTCTGAATAACAATGAACCTGGATGACTTGGCTGAAATACTCAATATTTGGCTTTAGAATTTTTCTGCTTGAATTTATATTACTCAAAATGCTGAATTTTCTTATTTTAAAATAACTTTATCCTCCTCAGTTGTCTGAGATAATACTAGCATATCCTATACAACAAAAACAAGCTAAGTTTTAGTGACAAAGCTAGCTTAATTATTCATCCTTAGTGCATAATTAACTGATGAATTATATGCAAATTGCATACATCTAATTAGATCTGGCATGCATCCTATCTGACACTGATTTAAATATAATAATATTTATTTGTATTATATAAATCAGGTATAACTATGACACACATGCATATCATATGGTAGGACTTCACTAGAAGTCTGTCCAACAGATTCTTCAGGTGTAGCAAAAAAAATAAATAAAAGAAAAGAAAAATATAAGCATTAATAACAAACTCCAAGGCTTAATTTAATAGGATCAAAATGTGAATTAGCATAAGCACTCTTTTACTTATGGTTTCTATCACTGTGAAGACCATGACCACAGCAACTCTTATAATGGAAAACATTTAACTGGAACTAGCTTACATTTGAGAGGTTTAGATCATTTTCTTCATGTCAGGTGGCATAGAGGCAGACATGGTTCTAAAGATGTTCTACATCTTAATGCTCATGGTATCAGGTAATGAACTATCTTGTTACACTGGGTATAACTTAAGCATATATGACCCCAACTTGACTCCACAGTGACACACTTCCCCCAACAAGGCCTTACTTACTCTAACAAAGCCACACCCCCTAATACTACTACTATGGGACAAGAATTCAAACACACTTCTCTATGGGAAGTATACATATTCAAAGCACCACTATTCATGACCTGGTCATGATCAGCTTGTAGCCATACCATAATGGAAAAATTAATTCAGAACAACTTCAAAAGTTGCCATGGTCTATAACAGTATTAAACTCATTTACGTGCCTAAAATCCAAACTCTCTTCTGAGATACATGCTCTCACTTAACTGTAATCCCCTATAAGATCAAAAAGTAGGTGACATATTTCCAACATGGCACAGGGAGCATAGTCAGGAAATAGTGCACCAAAACAAGACCCAATAACAACTGTGCAAACTCCAAGCTTTACATCTCTATGTCTGATGTCGAAAAGGATCTTCAGATTTCCAACTTCTTTCAGCATTGTTGACTGAAAGATACTTTTTATTTTGAGCTGGTTCCTTTCCCTGTTGTGAGCTTTCCTCAGCAAGTATCCCACAAGTGTGGCATCTCTAACATCTTGGGATATCCAAGGCAATCCAGGCTTCAATTTTACAGCTTCTCATATGGCCTCTCTGGGCTTCTATGCAGGAACACCCGTGCCATATATCTGGACTAGGTGTTTTCCCATATGCACTGAGGAATACAATATTCCATGATACCTTTCTTCTAACCTTGACTTTAAAATCAATACTATGTGGCCAAATATTGCTGCTTGTTGAGGTTGGAACATGGCCTGCTTGTTCAATTACTTCTACACCAGCTTTCTGTTTTTGATGGTTTCCTTCAATGCCTAAATTTTGCTCTCCTGAAACTGGATCTGTAGACAATGCTGGCTCAAATTCAGAGATCCACCTGCCTCTGCAAACAGAATCCTGTGACTAAAGGCTTGTACCACCATGCCGGGGCCTAAGTTATTCCTTCACTTTTACAAGTTGAGTTGTTTACCTGCTTTGAGTAATGATTTAAGGTCACCACTCAGTTTATTCCATTTCCTAATCTGTTTATCTTATTGAACACAGAATTTATCTCCATTCCATTTTATGGTACCCCTTTCTCCTTAGTCTATACATTCTGTATTTTTCCTTGTTCAGCTTGCACCTTTTCATTATAAATCTTCATTAGCGTTAACACTAATAACTATAGTTAACAGTCAATATTAGGTTTTTTGGAGATTCCCTCCACCAATGGAATTAATCCAAAAACTTTACTTCTGCCTCAGACAAAATTTGTGCACAAGGGCAAAAAGCAGACACATACTTCAACAAAATATCACAAGACTGGTCTCTAGACCACACACTAACAGTCTTCTCCTCGAAATCCTGTTGAGCCAGGCCCCCACAGTTCAATTCACAATCACCATCACTTATCACTTCCTTGTTCCTACCAGGATGGTCCATTAATCCCCACTCAAAATGTTCAAATGCTTTTCTAATCTATAGTCCCGAAATCCATATTCCTCCAAATAAAAACATGATCCAGCCAATCCCACAAACCAAATACCTGGTACAAGATTCTTAGTTAAGGTTTATTTATATTGCTGTAAACAGACACTCTGACCACAGTAATTCTGCTTTTGTTACTGTTTTTTGAGACAGGGTTTCTCTGTGTGACAGATTTAGCTGTGCTTTAACTCAATTTGTTTACAAGGCTGAACTCCAACTCACAGAGTTCTAGGATTAAAGATTTACTCTACAGTGCCCGGAAAAGATTTGTTTGTTATGTATATAGTGTTCTGCCTGCATGCATCACTGTAGGCTAGAAGAGGACACCAGATTTCACTACAAATGGTTGTGAGCCACCATGTGATTGCTAGAAGTTGTACTCGGCACACCAGGAAGAGCCACTAGTGCCCTTAACTACTGAGCCATCTCTAAAGCCACAGCAATTCTTATCAATGGAAAACATTAATTGGGTCTAGCATATGGTTCATCAGACATGCTGCTGGAGAAGGAGTGTAAGGCCTTCCATGGGGATCTTCAAAGTCTCTCATATCACCTGGAGATTGTCCTAGGCCCTCCCTCATGTGTGTAGGCTGAAAGAATATCCTTCTATGTGGAATGGGCCCCCAAAGGTCATTCGTTTTATACTAGGGATAAATAATGATCCACTACCAGAGGCCCCATAGACTGCTCAATGCTCCTAACTAACAGCCAAATTCAGGGGTTCTGGGTCAGTCCTATGCTGGTTTCCCAGCTATCAGATTGGGGTCCATGGGCTCCCCCTTGTTCACTTTAAGAGTTTCTGCGGGTTTCCTCCATCTTGGTCTTGAGACCCCTTTGCTCATCATTCCTCCCTCTCTGCAACTGGATTCCAGGAGCTTGGCTCAGTGTTTACATATTAATCTTCAGGCAGCAGAAAATGAACTCTTTATCACACTGTACTCAGCGTAATCATCTGACTCCTATGATATTTTGGTGAAGTATTTGTCTGCTTTTTGCCCTTGTGCAAAAATTTTGTCTGACACACTTCCTCCAACTGGGCCAGACCTACTCCAGCAAGGCCACACCAACTAATTCATTCTCAGTGAACCAAGCATTCAAACACATGAGTCTATGGAGCCACTTCTATACAAATCACAAGCACAACACTGATTCATTAATGGTTTGTTAACTTGACAGTGACATTTTGAAAAATTGCCTTTAAATGGAAAAATCAGTGCTTAAAGTTATTCACTGAAACTAGGTTGATTAAAACAAAGAGCCTCACTATCTGTTTTATCAAATTGTTGACAATTACTCATATTTTTATCCAGCTGTTATTTAATTTTTTAAAGTATTTTTGCCTATAAAATGAAATAAGCATCTTGAGGAAACATACCTGATGTAGTTTTAAAGACAAACAAGTTATAGTGGACAATCAACTAAATTCTCCTAGGGCATATATTTCTTGTTAATTGCAAGCACATTTTCAAGAACTAGCTTAAGTACCAAAAATTCTATATAACATTTCCTTATAAGAATGTCTTCTCTTTTGAAATATAATTCTAATCTATGTTTCCTGTGGCAGTCAATTGTACATCATCTATAAGCATCTTGGTTTGTACTTTAACCATTAGGAATTGGAACCAACTTTGAAAATATGAGTATGTACCTCTAAAATAGTCTATCTGGAGTTATTTGTGGAGGTGATTTAATAATTAGGGTGAATTACAAAAACTATATAGATATCAATCTTATGCTTTTACTAAAAATTCACACATTGTAAAATATTTCCCTGGCCTTATAGAGTTTCTCCTTATATCTTTTCCAATAAAAAATGAATACTAAGTTGGGCATTGGATGCACATTCCTTTAATCCCAGCACTCAGGAGGCAGAGGCCTGTAAATCTCTTGTGAATCTGTTTGAGGTTCAGGCGAGCCTGGTCTACAGAGTGAGTTTCCAAGACAGGCTCCAAAGCCATACAGACAAACCCTGTCTCAAAAAACAAAGTAAACAAATCCAACAAATTTGAAAACAATCAGATCTGGTATAAAATGACATTGATGTAAAAACAACTTTAACACAGGGAGTGAATGAATCAATGAAATTTGTAAACTCTGAAAAGCTTCTGTGATACAAAGACAAAAATAGACAGGTAGACCAATGGAATTAAATAATAAATCCTGATATTAACCCATAAACCTACGAACACTTGATTTTTTGACAAAACAGCTAAAAGTATACAATGGGAGGAGGAAAGCATTTCCAACAAATGGTGCTGGCACAACTGGATGATGGTTCGTAGAAGACTGCAGATAGACCTATGTCTATCAGCTTGTACAAAACCTAAGTCCAAATGGATCAAAGACCTCAACATAAATCCATCTGCACTGAACATCTTAGAAGAGAAAGTAGCCTATAATTCACACCACCAGAGAAACTAGGATACAAAGAGGAATCTAAGAGATTCATGCAAGATCCCTCACAGAAGGGGAAAGGAACAAGATTTCCTGACCATATTAGGAGTGGAGGGGGCAGTGAGTGGAAATGGAACTAGGGGAAAGAGAAGGGGAGGAGAGGAAAGCATGTGGGACTAGGAGGATTGAGTCAGGGGAGGAATAGAAGAAAAACAAAGAACAAGTGAGAGAGACAGAGACATAGAGAGACCATAAAAGAGGGAGCCACAATAGGTTTAAGAGAAAATTGACTCTAGATAAATGTTCAGAGACCTACAAGACTGACCCCATCTAAAAATTTGAACAACAATAGAAAGGGTACCTCAAATGCCCTTCCCCGATAATGAAATTCATGACTAACTTATCCACCATCATAGAGCCCTCATCTAGTGGCTGATGGAAACAGACACCCACAGCTAAACATTGAACCGAACTGGAATCCAGATGCAGAGATGGAGGACAAGACTAGGCTATAGAAACATGTAGTGAGATATTTACTTTGTCTCCTTCTGTGGCACTGACCACGTCCTTTAGGGGGTGGAGTCATGGGTGGAAGTGATCTTTGAAAGGAGGTCTGAGGAAGAGCCAGGGAATGCTCTCTTGCTGGTGGGACTAGGCCAGGCGAGCAGCCGGTGGAACTTGCTGGTGTTCATCTTTCTAGGTTGTAAGTTATTTCTCCATGAATAAACATCTATTTGGCCTATTTGTTTATCCTGATCGTTATTTAACAACAATATCTGGTGTCAGAAGCGGGATTAGGATTTTCAGGGGACCTGGGTTTCATCCAGTTGCAGACGCCGCTCCCCTCCCCCCCCATCCCCAATGAGCAGGGTCCCTTGCCTAACCACGTGGACTCACCACAGCTTTGGGACATTTGCTTCTGCCCTACAATTCCTTTGCATCCACAGCTGGCCTGAGAAGGCACTCACTGCTTCTCATTTTTTGCCCATTTCCGCACATTGCATTTACGCAGAGCTACTTGGCTCCTGCCCTGCTTGTCCTTTTCCCCCAGTTAGCCCTGAGGTCCCAGCAATTCCAGAAGGCTCCTTTTACTCATTTATCTAACAAAATTTCACTTGCCATAGTTTGTTAAGAGCTATTCTACAGGGACCTGGATCAGAAGGATCGTCTGCTGCTGGACGATATTTGGCGGTACACTTCCGGGCAGAACCTGGATCAGATAGGTCCTATGCAGGTGGACAATATTTGGTGGTACACCTCCAGGCTAACTACCACAAGTTGAGATCTACAACTAAAAGGATCAAAGTTCCAGGACAGCAGAATTACAAATAAGGTAATTGTAACATCCTTTGCAATATAAGCTGATATAATATCTGAGATCAATTGTTCGATACCTATGGCAGATAATTTTACAATGCAAGACTTTAGGAATTATTTTACTTCAAATATAGAAGGAATTTTAGCAGAAGAAAATTATGACTGGACCAATCTGTACACTTATTTTGTAATAGCAATGGGTTTCATCATTAACATGATATTCTTAAAGAAGTGGTTTGAGATTACAGCAAACAATAAGGAACTTGTACAAACCAGAGGAGACTTAGTAACAAGGATATGAAAAGGATAGAATTCAAAACATAGAATGCTTAGAAAAAAAGTTTCAGAATATTGAAGATGGCATTGGAGAGCTGATAGGAAGAATACAAGCCATGAAACATAAAAATTACCAAGTAGAAAACAGAATTTGTTCCATGTCTGATACCTCAATAACCAGAACAGAAACAATGCAATGCATTAACACGCTAGCAGAAACAGCTCGTTCCTGGTCGAAGGAAACAACTAATAAGTTTAAAAAACTGGAACATCAGATAGAAAGACTAGATGATAGAATTACTTCCATATCTGAGGATAATGTCAAGCTAGCAGATAGGACACTGTTTCTGGAAGGCAGTTTACATGCCATTCAGATAATATCTAAGGATGAGAATATGAATGCCATTCAGATAATATCTAAGGATAAGAATATGAAAAACATGGAATCATTTGTAGTTGGACAAAGTAAGAAACTGAATGATGCAATGAAGTCTCTAGAAAGTTATTTGATTCAAGAAGTACAGACACTCAAAGAAACAATGGTGAATAGATTTCAGGCTTTAGAAGACCTTCAGTCTGATAGATAAGAAGAAGAACTACAGGTAACAGGGCATAAAAAAGACTCAAAGTTTTCCACACCATTTAGGGTCAGGGGAGCTTTCCCTGTATCTATTACTGAAAAACCAGCAACGAAAAAACACCCAAAAGGTGTCATTGAATATCAGTGGGAACCAATATGTATGAAAGATTTAAAAGTTATAAAGGAAGCAGTGGTCTCTTATGGCATGCACTTACCATATGCAAAGAAATTAGTAGAATCGTGGGCAAGGAATAACAAGGTAACCACTAAGGATTGGGATCAATTAATATCAGCTGTCTTTGAAAACTCCTCTCAATTAGAATGGAGGGATTTATGGAGAGAGGAAGCAAAAGCTCTTGAAATTCAGGGCTTAAAGAAAGGTTATAAAACTCCCCAAGACAAAATTCTTGGTGAGGGTCTTTATGCTGACCCAGAAACCCAAGCTGCAGATGATGAACATATCTTGTCTCTATGCAGTACAGCAGCTGTGAATGCATCGGATAAGATTCATGAATTAGGGGAGAGGATAGAATCCTATACCAAGATAAGGACCTAGGGAACACTTTAGTGTGTTTCTAGAAATATTATCTAGGGCAGTACAATTAGATGTAGCAGACATAGATTCTAGGTGAATACTCATAGAATCTTTAGCATATGAGAATGTGAATCCTCAATGCAAACACGTGCTTTGGCCTTTAAAAATGCGATCAGCACCCTTGGATGAATGGGTCCTATATACAGCCAACATTGAGTATAATAACAATAATACTGAAGCATGGGTAGGAGAAGCCATATCTAAAGGTCTAAGAAGACATCAAGATAACAGAGTTCTTAACTATGTTGACTTAGAAGCTTGTATAAGAGATGCCATCTCCAAAGATTTGAAGAGATATCAACATGTCAGATGTTATAACTGTGGTAAGATAGGATATCTAAAAAGAAACTGTAGACAAAGCTTCCCTAGAAATAACACTCCCAGGAATGAATCAAACAGAAGGCCTCAGCCTCCTGGGTTATATAGAAGGTGTGGCAAAGGCAGACACTGGACAAACGAGTGTAGATCGACCAGAGACAAGCAAGGAAACCCTTTACCATCAGGAAGCTCCTTGGGGGGCCTCTCAAAGGCACCCACGTCAAAGGTGGTCCGAACATTCCCAGTCACAGTGGAAGACAATCTCCAACAGGACAATTTGAAAATTCTGTGCCTATTATAAAAACTCATACCGCTCTGGATGACAAACAAGTGACAGAAGTTGAATCAAACATGACAGAAGGAAATAAAAAAAACAAAACTCTATATTTTGGCAAACCTCTATAAATAGTAAAAGGCCTAGATTGATAGTTAAGATGAATAATAGACTGTTTGACGGGTTATTTGACACAGGGGCAGATATATCTATCATAACTAATAAATCTTGGCCTCAAAGATGCCCCCTGCATGAGGTAAATGTTCAATTCTTAGGGATTGGAACCCTTTCTAAGGTAAAACAGAGCACGAGATGGATTGAATGTATAGGACTACAAGAACAGAGAGGAAGGTTGAGACCATATGTGGCTGATGAAGTGATGAATTTATGGGATTGTGATCTATTACAGCAATGGAATACACAGATTAGCATTCCTCCAGTATTAGATAGGAACCATAAACGACCTCATGATTGTGGAAAAAATATTATAAAGTACTATACAAGACAGATACCAAATATCCAGGCTGTACAAAAACAGAATATAGGTGCTGAACAATGAGAGGAACCACAGCCCTACCTTTAAAATGGCTAACAGAGGAACCTGTCTGGGTAGGACAGTTGCCTATGACCTCTGAGATGTTAGAAGCTTTAGAAAGGCTGGTTCAGGAACAGCTAAATGCTGGGACATATCGAGGAATCAGTTTATTCCTCAGAATCAACCTTGGAATTCTCCACTATTTGTTATCAAAAAGAAATCTGGTAAATGGAGAATGCTTACAGAGCCATCAATAAAGTTATACAGCCAATATGCTCTCTACAGTCTGGAATGCCCTTGCCTTCTTTGATACCCAAAGAATGTCCTATTATAGTTATTGATTCGTCACTATACGTTTACAAGAACAAGAGAAAGAGAAATTTGCCTTCACGGTACCTAATTACAATATTTCTCAACTGGTGAAGAGATGGAAGGTTTTGCCACAGGAAATGCTAAGTAGCCCCACCCTGTGCCAATATTTTGTACAAAACCGCTAGAAATAATTTGTAAACAGTTTCCACAATCCATAACATATCATTACATGGATGATATATTGTTATCTGACTCTAAAGTAGAAATATTAGAAAAAAATGTTTGAGAAAGTAAAGGAAGTTTTACCTCACTGGGGATTACAAATTGCACCTGAAAAAAAAAATACAAAAAAGGAGAGTCTATCAACTATTTCGGATATAAAATAGGTCTACAGAAAATAGATCACAAAAAGTACAGATCAGGATAGATCGGTACCAGACTCTTAATGATCTTCAAAAATTACTAGATTTCTCAACTGCAAAACATTATTGGAGTAGAAGGGCATGATTTGAAAAACTTGAAAATGGCCCTAAAGGGAGACAAGGACTTGAATAGTCCATGAATACTATCAGCTGAAGCTGAAAAGGAATTAGAATGGGTAAAAAAAGAGGACACTAGAAGGACATGTGGACGTGTGGATCCAAACCTAGACTGCATTCTGGTTATATTACCATCTAGAAAATATCCTTCAGGGATTTCAATGCAGAGAGAAGATGTCATATTAGAATGGATATTTCTACCACATAAACAGAAGAAAAAACTAAAAACATATATAGAAAAGATCTCTGACTTTATTATAAAAGGTAAATTAAGATTTCCTCAGCTAACAGGAAGGGGCCCAGCAGAAATTATAGTACCTTTAATTAATGAGGAAATTTCCTCCTTGTGGAAAGATAATGAATATTGGCAGAGAGCTTGCAGTAAATTTTTGGGAATGATTAGCAACACTTATCCCAAAACTGAGAGAATCAAATTCATAAAGAAAATGATTTGGATCCTTCCACGCATTGTAAGAAAACACCTATTTCTGGAGTTCCTACATGCTACACTGATGCAAACAAATCAGGTAAGGCAGGACATAAATCAAGAAAAATTAGTAAAGTGGTTCAAAGCCGTTAAAATTCTGTACAAAAGGCAGAAATGTATGCCATTCTCTTGGTTCTTATTGATTTTACAGAACCCCTCAATATAGTTACTGACTCTCAATACACAGAGTCGTCTTACACATCGAGACTGCAGAATTTATTCCTGACAATACAGAATTAACTTATTGTTTATAAAGTTACAAGATACTATCAGAAAGAGGACTCATTATATATATATATATATATATATATATATATATATATATATATATATATATACACACACACATATATATAACACATACATTTTAATGCTTATTGTTGCCTTTCCCTAATGCATACATTAAAACTTGAAAATTTTACTTTAATATTGATATTTATGTTTTCCACAAGGAATAATAACAATTCCTAACAGCTGTCTTTGAACTCTGCAGAAAGAAGATGAAGACACACATCATCGTTTCCACTTGACTCAACCTAATGCTTCTGGACTACAAACATCACCCTAAAACCGGTTTGAGACTGTTTTCCTCAAGACAACTCATGACTAGTTAGATGTAATGGTGCACCTTCTTATTACACCCTGGCCAGAGTTTCAAATAGAACTACAGTCAAGCATTTTGTGCCACACAGTGACTAGCTACATATGTCACTGCTAGTTCTGTTGACAAACTTGGTTGCTAAAAATTTTCTTCCTACAGGATCCCATGGAGCAATCATCATCCCATGTCAGTAGGAAGTAACCTTAAGATAACGATGCACCCTTTCCCTACCCTTGGAACTTTGGGATAATAGTCATCTTCTTTAGGTTGGTTTTAGTAATTTAGGGTTGGGTATGGAAGGTGATGTTTACACTCAGATTTATCTTTTCGACAGGAATAGGGTATGTTTGGGAAAGGTATGGTTTACAAGGAATATAGGTAGATTAGCCTATTTTCTTGTGAATTTGAGTAAGAGTGAGATAATAGTATTTTACAGCTTACATTGTTATATATTCTTATATGTGGTAAGCTATGTAAAATTAAGTTTATATTTGTTATATTGTGTGAAATCTTTCCACTTGTGTTTTCTTGTATTCAAGACATTTTGTATATTGATCCAATTTGGGATATTTATCATGCTGCTCTTTATAGATCTACCTCTTGTCTTGACATTTCTACTTTACCTCTATTTTAAGGATCTATTTGTATGTTTATGTACATCGTTATATTGTTTAGGTATTTGTTCCTGCTTTACTCAGGGAAGTTTTAATCAGTTTTTTAGTTAAGTTCCTGAGTATTACAGATTATCTTCACTTGTGTTTCCTGTACCTATGAGATTAGAGATAGATGCTTAATCTTCAATCACTTCATAGACATGCAGAACATGGCATTTAAATGTTTTGATATTAGTACTCCATTGACATGAGTCACTGTTGCTCCTGACAGCACCGTGTACTTTCCCGAAAATATATTGGACAATGTTGTTGCTCCTGCTGGAGTTCATTCTCGCCTCAGCTAATGGCCTGTTGGCCAGAGAACTACCCCCACCTTGAACACTGATTTGGACATGCAGTCCTATGTGCTTGCAGGAGACAAATATAGAAGACTGCAGGATCTTGCCAAGTCAGGGTAAGACAGCCATTCTACCTCCCTGCTGTTGTTGTGGTCTGTCAAGTTCTCTTGGCCTTAGCCAAAACTGGGTGTACCATCGTTGCTATGAGACCTAGGGTGACTGTCCAGGTAGCTTGCTGTTTCTGTCCTTGCTGCACTTTTTGGAAGTTGCACATCTGCATTTTCTGCCTACCCTAGTATTGTTATTTTCCTTCTCAGGTCTTTATGAGGTTGAAGATTAAACTACCACAACTGTTATTCTCTCTTCCTAGTTAGATATATTAGGTACTAGTCTTACATTTTCCAGCTTAGGACAACGCTATTGTAAACTCCGTTATGTCTTAACCCTAGGACTAGATATATAGGTCATTTTGTTCTCGATTTTCTTTTTCTTACAGCAAACTTGTTATTCACTGTTTTGTATATAGCCTAAATCTTTTCTTTAGACTAAAAGGGGAATTGTAGTGAGATATTTACTTTGTCAACTTCTATGGCACTGACCACGCCCATTGTGGGGGTGGAGCCATGGGGCGGAAGTGACCTGGGGAATGAGGTCTGAGAAAAAGCCTGAGAGAACTCTCTTGCTGGTGGGACTGGGACAGGAAAGCATCTGGTGGAACTTGCTGATGTTCATCTGTCTAGGTTGTAAGTTATTTCTCCCT